>NC_142013.1:64554533-64712012 GCF_049901735.1 Notechis scutatus | reverse complement strand
AAACAAGGGAGGAAAGCGGCAACGCCAAAAAGGAGACGAGGTAAACGAATGGGAATTTTAAACAGACTAAGGAATATGGGGGAAACTCCCTTCAATCTTTCAATCTTTCTGACTAATTTATGCTCACTTGCTAATAAAATGGATGAAATTCATCTCTTAAATAGATGGAATTCTGATTTCTATAGTTCTGCAGTTCTTTGTTTTACTGAAACCTGGCTTAATCCACAAATTCATAGGGACAACACCATATACATCCCAGGACATTTAGATCAGACAGCATGTAAATTGTCTCACCAGAGGCAAAAAAAATTCTTTAGACCACTACTACACAACAGTAAAAAAATGCTTATAGGTCTTTACCACGAGCAGCTGTGGGACACTCTGACCACTGCATGATTCACCTTGTACCTGCCTACAGACAAAGACTTAAAACCATGAAATCAACAATTAAATCAGTGAGGACTTGTTCTGATGAGGCAAAGCTGAAACTCCAGGCCTGCCTTGATTGCGCTAATTGGAATGTTTTTGAAGATGCTTCTGCAGACCTAGATGAGCTCACAAATACTGTAACATCATATGTCAGCTTCTGCGAAGACTTATGTGTATCAACAAGGAACCTGCAAATATATAGAAACAATAAACCTTGGTTCACAGCTAAACTTAAGCAGCTACATCCTTACAAAGAGGAAGCCTACAGAAAAGGTGACAGAATGCTATACAATCAGGCTAGAAACATATTAACAAGAGAGATCAGAGCAGCAAAAAGAAGCTACCCTGAAAAGTTAAGGAATCAGTTCTCAACAAATGAACCAGCAAACATGTGGAAAACTCTTAAAAACATCACTGGCTTCAGCAAACCTCCTTCCCAGGCATAAGGGAATCAACAAATAGCAGATGACCTGAATGTGTTTTACTACAGCCGCCTATCTCCACAACCCACATCTAAAACATACAAACAACAGCCAAGCCTCCTACAACTGGCCCCAATCCATTGGGTTCACAACTTCTGGTGATCACAGAAAAAGAAGTGCAAGACAAGTGTGCTTTCTCCACTTCTTTTCTCCCTATATACCAATGGCTGCATCTCAAACAATCCATCTGTTAAAATACTGAAGTTTGCTGATGACACAACAGTGATTGGTCTCATTCTAGACAACAACAAATCCGCATACAGACAGGATGTTATACAACTTGCCTCATGGTGTAACCGGAACAACCTGGAACTGAACACACTCAAAACCGTAGAAATGGTGGTAGACTTTAGAAGAAACTAGAAGATACTACTAGAAGAAACTAGAAGATACTACTACCTCTTACAATACGAGACAACACCGTATCAACAGTAGAGACCTTCAAATTTCTAGGTTCTACTATATCACATGACCTAAAATGGACACCTAACATCAAAAACATCATCAAAAAAGCACAACAAAGAATGTTCTTTCTGCGCCAACTCACAAAGCTCAAACTGCCCAAGGAGCTGCTGATACACTTCTACAGAGGAATCATTGAGTCTATTATCTGCACCTCTATAACTGTCTGGTTTGGTTCTGCAACCCAACAGGGCAGACACAGACTTCAGAGGATAATTAGGACTGCAGAAAAACAATTACTACCAACCTGCCTGTGATGACCGTAGTGTCTCAAAAATAACACAAAAACTAAAACATGAATCAATGTAATGCCTTCAACTTAGCTTCGCTGTTTTATTAATCACAGTTTAAATTCAAAAAGTAGATAATGAAGCAAAAGGAAACCAAAAACAAACCGTATTGATGAGAGTTCCAAGGCAAACCAAGATAATTAATCACACATTTCAGGAAGATAACCGGGGAGAATACATGGGAAGAATGCCAACAAAAATAAACCTCATCTAAGGAAAGCACTAATTTGACTTCAGCGTCTGTGAACATGAAGTTCCAAACTCTTATACAGAGCTCACAGCTGCAACCCATGAGGAGGATCATGGCCCTCTCCTCCTGAGTAGAGCACACTTTTCCCTGATCCTCTCATCCCTAGGGTGGATAGGGGATGGTCCTGGATCCTCCTCTGATTGCTCAGCTGGCCTCTGCCCTTCCGCAGCCTTTTCCACCACCTCTGGAGCCACTTCCACTCCCTGTTGGCTGTTCCTCCTCTTCCTCAGAGTCAGTCTCCACCAGGGGCATGACACTGCCTTCAATTGAGGACCTGTATACTGCACGAGTCAAAAAGAGAGCTGTGAAAATATTTACAGACCCCTCACATCCTGGACATAAACTGTTTCAACTCCTTCCCTCAAAATGACGCTATAGAGCACTGCACACCAGAACAACTAGACACAAGAACAGTTTTTCCCCAAAAATCATCACTCTGCTAAACAAATAATTCCCTCAACACTGTTCAACTATTACAAAGTCTGCACTACTAATCTTCTCATCACTCCTTATCACCCATCCCCTCTCACTTGTATGACTGTAACTTTGTCGCTTGTATCCTTATGATTTTTATTGACTGTTTCCTGGTATGATTTGATTGCTTATTGTACCCTATGATTATCATTAAGTGTCGTACCTTATGATTCTCGACTCCTGATGAATGTATCTTTCTTTTATGTATACTGAGAGTATTACACCAAAACAAATTTCTTGTGTGTCCAATCACACTTGGCCAATAAAGTGTTCTATCTATCCAACTATGAGTATTTATGTTCTAGTCATGTATAGACTAATTAATTGTTTATATTCTTAATAAATACTAAAATAAATAAATAAATGGTAAAATTATGCTCCTTAATTTGCCTCTGGGCATACAATGATTACAGAATTTATTGTACAAGGTTTAACCTATAAAACCTTTCACGGGTTTATACTCTGTGGTTAAAATACCTTTTATCTAACAGTATTAATTTTCAGTAAATCCAGCTAAGTTATCTCACAATTTTAGCCCACCTATGCATTATCCCTCAAATTGCCCAAAAGTGTTTAACGATTAACAGATTAACAGAGTTAGAAGGGACCTTGTAGGTCTTCTAGTCTAACCCAGGGATCACCAAACTTTTGGATCTCAGGGACCACCAAACTCATAATTTTAAATCCTGTGGACCATTAATATGAATTTTGACTTGACAGTGGCTTGCTGACTATGGTGAGAAAGTCGGTCCCATATTCCAAGGCTGCAGTAGTCATAAGATTGGCTCTTTGGTCATTCCAGAGCAGCAGAAGCTGCAGAAGTCTTTCTTTCTCTCCCCCAAACTCTGCCAGAAATGAGTTTTTGTGAGACTTGTTGCACTGGCACAACCTCTTGGAGCAGGATACCTTGCATGGTCCCAAAGACTCATTTCTGGCAGAATTTGGGGGAGAGAAAGAAAGACTTTTGCTGCTTTCCTTGCCTGGAGCCAAAAGCAGAAGAAGAAAGGAACAGAACCTCTTACTGGAGATTTTACAGTATCCTTCCCCCGTCATGCCCATCAAGCCACGCCCACAGAACTGGTAGTAAAAAAAATTTGAATCCCACCACTGTTCTGAAGGTAAGCTGTTCCATTGATTGATTGTTCTCACTGTCAGAAAATTTCTCCTTATTTCTCGGTTGAATCTCTCCTTGATCAGTTTCCATCCGTTATTCCTTGTCTGGCCTTCGGGTGCTTTGGAAAATACCTCTTCCTCTCTGTGGTATCCCCTCAAATATTGGAACACTGCTATCATATCTCACCTGACCTTCTCTTCACTAAACTAGTCACCCCGAGTACTTGCGTTCATTGTATGTTTTAGCCTCAGTCTCTAATCTAATGGTTGCTCTTCTCTGCATTTTTTCAAGAGTCTCAACATCTTTTTTATAGTACGGTGACCAAAACTGGATGCAGTTTTCTAGGTGTGGTCTTATTAAGGCTTTATAAAGTGGTATTAGTACCTCACTTGATCTTGATTGTATCCCTCTATTAATGCAACTTAAGATTGCGTTGGCCTTTTTGGCTGCTGCCACACACTGTTGGCTCATATTTAATAGGTTGTCCACTAAGACTCCAGGACCCCTATCACAGTTACTGCTATTAAGCCTGGTTTCACCCAGTCTATATGTGTACTTTTGGTTTTTCTTATTTAAATGTAAGACTTTATTTTTCAATACATTGAATTTCATTTTATTAGATAAGGCCCAGTGTTCAAGTCTGACAAGATCCATCTGGATCTTAAGCCTAGGAGAGTGATGGCTAACGTTTTTGTCGTCGTGTACTGAAAGTGCATGTGCGTACCTGCACCCACAATGCAATGCATTCATGACCCCCCTGACCACCTGCGCATGCACGCATGACCACCCTGTGCACTCCGCCCACCTGCACATGCATGCACATCTCCCGCACACATGTTTCCCCCTGCAATATCCAACAATCAGCTGGCTGGTGGGGGGCATGCACACTTGCGCAGTGGATCTGTTCCGGGTGACAGCTCATGTGCTGGCAGAAATGGCTCTGCATTCCACTTCTGGCACACGTGCCCTAGGTTCACCATCATGAATCTAGGGTGTTGGCTATTCCTGCCACCTTAGTATCATCTGCAAATTTGGTAAGTTCCCCTTCTATTCCCTCATCTAAGTCATTTATGAAGATATTAAAGAGTACTGGGCCTAAGACAGAAACTTGGGGGAGGACTATGTATGGTTTGTCAGCCAGTTATAAATCCATCTGATGGTGATGCTATCTAGCCCACTTTTTTCTAGCTTCCCAAGAAATAGGTTGTGGTCAACTTTGTCGAATGCCATGCTGAAGTCTAAGTATATTACATCCATAGTATTTCACTGGTCTACTAATTTAGTCACTATGTTAAAGAATGAAATAAGATTGGTTTGGCATGACAAGCCCATGCGACTACTACTTATTACTTTACTCATTTCTAGATATTGGCAGATCTATTTTTTTAATTAACTTTTCCAATATCAACTTGGGTATTGATGTTAGGCTGATTGGTCTATAGTTTACTGTGTCTCTTTTTCCCCCATTTTTGAAAATGGGAACCACATCAGCTCTTTTTAAATTCTCAGGTAGTTCCCCGTTGTTTCAGGATTTTTTAAAAATGTGGTACATTGGTTCTGAGATGACATCTGCCAGCTCCTTTAGAACTCTGGGATGTAATCCTTCAGGTCCCGGTGATTTATTTATTTTATTTATTTATTTATTTGATTTGTCAATTGCTTACAAGATAATAGGTATAAGTATAAACATAGTTATGAATACGTGAAATGGATACATGTAAGAAAAATAAAAAGAAACAATAGGACAGGGACAGTAGGCACGTTGGTGTGCTTATGCATGCCCCCTACAGGCCTCTTAGGAAAAAGGTGAGGTCAATAGTAGACAGTCTAAGGTTAAAGTTTTTTGGGTTTAGGGAAGAAACCACAGAGTCAGGTAGAATATTCCAAACATTGATTACTCTGTTGCTGAAGTCGTATTTCCTGCAATCAAGTTTGGTGTGGTTAACCTAGAGTTTGTATCTGTTGTGTGCTCTTGTATTGTTATGGTTGAAGCGGAAGTATTCATTGACAGGTAGGACATTGGAATGTATGATTTTATATACTATACTTAGATCAGACCGAAGGCAGCGTAGTTCTAGGTTTTCTAGGTCTAGAGTTTCGAGTCTGGTGGCATAAGGTATTCTGCAACTAGTAGAGGAGTGGGGAACTCTTCTTGTGAAATATTTCTGGACTTTCTCAACTGTTTTAATATCAGATACATAATGTAGGTTGATGAGCTGTGTTCAAATATTGGTCTAGCAAATGTTTTGTATGCTAGTGAGATATTATTTTGTATGTAGTGAGATATTATCAGAGAAAAAGCTACATAGGATTAGGTTAACAACTCTTAATGCCTTTTTGGCTATGTAGTTACAGTGGGCTCTAGCACTTAGATCACTAGAGATGAGTACTCCAAGGTCCTTGACAGAGTTTGGATCATCAACAAGGTCTTGACTAGTCAGCTTGTATTTTATTTTCTGATTTTTTTTGCCAATATGTAAGACAAAGCATTTATTTGTTGAGATTTGAAGTTGCCATTTGATTGACCATTCTGATACATAGTCAAGGTCTTTTTGGAGGGTAGTAGTATTTTCTGTGGTGTTGAATAGCTTTTCATCATCAGCGAAGAGAATGCAGTTGCTCTTAATATGATCACAGAGGTCATTTATGTAGAGTATGAAGAGAGTTGGTCCTAGAACACTGCCTTGGGGGACACCACTGTTGACAGGTACAGAATTTGATAGGATGCTCCCAATTTTTACCATTTGTTATCTGTTTGGCAGGAATCTTCTGTCCAGTTATGCAGGTGTCCAAAGATACCATAAGATTTTAGTTTTAGTAGTTGGTTGTCGTGTACCACTGAATCAAAGGCTTTACAGAAGTCTGTGTAGATTGCGTTTATTGCTTTGCCCTGATCGAGTTGTGCAGTCCATATGTTTTTGCAGTGTAAGAGTTGCAGATTACAGGATAGTTTTTTTCTGAAACCAAATTGTTTATTAGAGAGTAGGTTGTTTGTCTCTAAGTGGAGGATAATGGATTGGTTAATAATTGATTCCATGACTTTACAGGTGATGCAGCATAAAGAGATTGGTGTGTAATTTTCAACTAGGCTGGGGTCTCCCTTTTTGAAGATGGGGATGACCGTGACTTGTGACCATAGTTTTGCCAAGGAGCTGGTCCTGAAAGATTTTTCAAAGATTATACTTAGAGGTTCGGCTATAGCAGTGGATAGCTTTTTTAAGAAGTAGGCATATATTCCATCCGGTCCAATAGATAGAGATGGTTTTAGATTGTGTAGTGCTTTTTCAACATTGCCTTTTGTAAAATCAATATGTATTAGATCATTGTAGTTGTCTGTGGTTCAACTAGGAAATACTGGACATGATCCATTGCTGTTTACAAATACTGAGCTAAAGAATGTGTTAAAGAGGTTTGCTTTAATGGTGTCATCATTGCAGTCTTTACCATTAGGTCCTTACTCAAGGATGGACCTTGAGTCTTTTAATTTGTTGTTTACAAAATTGTAGAAAGCGCAGGTGGAATTGGTGCATAGAAGGTTTTCCTCTTGTTTAATGTGATAATTAATGCATTCAGTTTCTATCTGGTGGCATAGATTTTTGTGTCGGCTTTTGAAGTTGGCAACGTGACCAGATTTGTTTTTTCGCCAAAGTGATCTCTTTTTGGATTGAAGCTTCCTTATTGTTATGGGTAATCTGTTTTTTCTGGTTTTGGGAGTTGTTATTGGTACATATAGTTTCATGACTCTTTTAACTTCAAGTAAAAATATGTCATAATGGTCTTCAACAGTATTGCATCCAGTAAATAAAAATTGCCAATCAAGGGATGAGAGATCGTTGTCTATAAGATCATAGTTGCCTTTTTTGAAGTTATAATTGGGGATTCCTTTGTTGTGATAATTTTTGTGTGGACGTATGTTGAGACAAAAGTCAATCATGTTGTGGTCACTGTTGGAAAAGGGTTCTTTAATTTGTATTCCATAAATTGAATTCAAACTATTGCAGAAGATAAGATCGAGGCAGTTGTTAAGCCTAGTATTGTTGGTTACTAGTTGTTCCAGTACCAGATTTGTTACAACACTGTAGAAGTTTGCATGTATGGGTTCAGTTTTACATTCGTTTAGGATCCAGTTAATATGTGGTAGATTGAACTCACCAAGAAAGATAAAAGCATGTGGGCAGGATGCTGCCCATGTTAGGAGTGAATTTAGCTTGTTTACATGTTCAATGTCATAATCAGGGGCTCTGTAACATAGTAAGAATCAAAATGTGATATTTAAGGACAATTCACAGACGATGGTTTCAGGAAGAGCAAGCTCCTGGGTAACTTGGATGGTTTTTAGATGTAAGGACTTTTTATAGGAGAGATGTGTTGAGCTATGTTTCACGGACAAATATGACATCGAATTTAGCTGTATTTAGTAAGAGGAGAAATTCAGGTATTTTATTCACAAGGCTTCTTGCATTGAGTAGCTTGCATTTAAGGCCAGTTGTAGTTTGAATTGAGGTAGTTAGGGGCATGCGTGCCTAGTCTTGGGTGATGGTGGATTGGTTGAAGTAGGGTTGGATGCTGAGTTGTGGGTTGTGTGACTTACTTTTGATACAATTAGCGTGGAAGTCAATGTACAGGTCCTTCTCTCCATTGTCTATGTCAGCCTTCAAGATTTTCTCCCTTTGCTTTGCATCTTTCGGCTGTCATAAGTAACGGGGGGAGGAGGGGGGATGTAGTTATGTGAAGTGAGCTGGAGGAGTTACAAAACAGAACTGTATAAGCTGGGACTTCTATACAATGCTATGCGCAACTGCAACCCTTTATCAAAATATGTCAAGGTCAACGGACAGAGGCCTCATCACCACCTGGAGATGCCCACATGATGATATACACAACATTTAATTGGATGAGCCAATTGAACTATTGGGGTTGGGAATGTTGCCATTACTTTGTATATGTGATTTACGTGCCCATTTTCTCAGATTCAGAATTCTTTTGTTGCTACCACTTGATTTCCAATAAAATATATCTTTTATCTAATTAATGGAGTCTAAGTATTTCTTCTTGGATTTTGAATGGAGCACCAGCTGACATTATTCTGAATCTCCACATTACCAGCCCACCCAGAGAATTAATAAATTTTCTTCCAAGGGGTTTTGAACACAATGTCAAATCCAGCCAGCGACCAAGAAGACCTGGGAGTGAATGGAGGACAAGATTCCCTGCTGTTAGAGGCAGCAGGGGAAGCCAACTTGTTAGCAGAATTAAGTCTTGGTGAAAAACCAGCTGTAAAACCCAAATGGTCCCTGGGAGTCGGCTGGAAGGATCCTGAGGAAAAGCCTCCTCCAGGAGTGACCACTACCCATTGGCATGGAAGAGAAGAGCCATGGCAAGAGAAGGAAAGAAATAATTTTTATTAACTCAAGCCATGCATCTTTTAATAATTTTAATCAATAGCCATGAAGCTATTGGAGAAGCTCAAACTGATCAAAGGTATGAGGGAGAGGAGGGGGAGGCAGCCCCCAGCCAGAAGAATCAGAGCAGCCACCCCCGCAAATCAACCTGGGCTGGCACAACAGGCAGCAGCAGCCCAGGGGCCCCCAGCGGGGGGAGTAATTGCCAGAAGGCGTAGAACTCCAAAAGTGCCTCCATTGGAATAAAATATGGGGGGGGTTCCCAAGGAGTTAGGATTCTTCCTGGCACAAGTCTGGAGCCATATGGAGGAATATGGAGAGGATTTTTCCTCAGAAGCAGCCACAGTTAGATGTGTTACAAGGGATCTGGAGGGAACAGCTGCAAAGTGGATGGTGACTTTGCATAATGATAATGCCCCCCAGCTGATGAATTATGACCTGTTCATGACTGCACTGTGGGCCAGGTTTGAAGACCCACTTGCTGAAAGTAAGGCCAGAATTAAGATGAAGACCCTAAATCAGGCGCAGAGATCAGTGGCCGACTACACCCAGGAATTTAGAGAGCTGGAGTGTCATATTCGAGGCTGGTCCCAGGGAGCCATGACAGAAGCTTTTAAAGATGGGTTGAATGAAGATGTATATCAAAGTTGTATTGCCAGAAGAGACCCCAGTGAACTGCAGCTGTGGTACGTGCTGGCAGCAGAAGTGGAAATTGATCTGACCCGAAACAGACGCCGGGGGGGTCTTGGTTGGTGCAAGTCCTCCCCCACCAGCCCTCGAGAAGCCTTAAAACCTCAAAAGGGAGGAATGGCGGCCAAACTAAAGACCACTGCATGCTTCAGATGTGGGAAGGAAGGTCACCAGGCTGCTGTGCCAAGCTAGAGCCAAAGGGGCTGCCAGGAGGAGGAAGAAAACCTGAAAAAAACCCAGCAAAGCCTCGCAAAATGGTGCTTAAAGCAGAGGAGGTTGTAGAGATCACCCCTCCGAAAGGAGAGGAGCTGGGAACTCCAACCTCTTCTGAAGAGAGTGAATCCGAATCGGAAGACGACTCACTGGTAAGTCCAAAAAAGGGTGCTATGACGATTCCAGTGAGATTAAGGGTACCCACATCAGGAGCCAAAGGGGAAATGTTGGCCTTGTTAGACTCTGGGTGCACAAGGTGCATAATCAGCTCGGAGATAGTAGAGAAAATGGGCTTAAGGCTAAAGACTTTAAAAACGCCCATAGCCTTTTGCTAACTGGATGGGGGTGGCCCTGCACATTTCATAATGGAACCAGTAGAAATGACGATGAGGAAGCATAGAGAGACTTTATGTTTTATTGTGGCTCCTGAGATGGAGTGCCCTCTAATACTGGGTTTGCCCTGGCTCCAGAAATGGAACCCCCCACGTCGATTGGAGGAGGGGATCATTGAGCATATGTACTGACCAACGCCCAGAAGGGGAGGGGCAATCTCAACCGAAACTCAAGAATCCCACTGAGCTGGCCTCCACTGGCACCGACAGTCTGAGGGGGGAGGAGAAAATTCCAGAGGAATATTGGGACTTAAAGGAGGTATTCAGTGAAAAGGCCTCAGACGAGCTTCCCCCTCATCGCTCAACAGATTGCAGCATTGAAATTTTGCCAGGAGTGAAACTCCCAAAACCGAAACTGTACTCGATGACACCGCAGGAGCTAGAAGAGCTGCAGTCATTTATCGATAAAAATTTGGAACGTGGTTTCATCCAACCTGCTAGACCCCGAGTAGCAGCCCGTGAGAAGAAAGATGGCTCTCTTCATTTATGTGTGGACTACAGAAACCTCATCGCTATTTCGGTGGAGAACATGTACCCCCCTCCCCTTGATGAAGGATATGTTGGCCCACTTGGCCAAAGGGAAAATTTTTATGAAACTCAACCTGAGAGAAGCATACTACCGAGTTCGAATTAAGGAAGGGGATGAATGGAAAACTGCTTTTAACTGTCCAATGAGCTGTTTCCAATTCAACATTTTTCCACTTGGTCTACAGGGGTCCTCTGCAGTATTCATGCAAATGATAAATCAGGTGTTACATGAACATTTATACAAAGGGGTGGTGGTTTATCTTGATGATATTCCTATCTACGCAGAGATTCGTGATGAACATGTGAAACTAGTGCGGTCAGTTCTGGAAAAACTTCGAGCTGCTGAGCTGCATGTAAAGTTGTCCAAGTGTGAATTCCACCAGGAAAAAATTGACTATTTAGGCTATCGCATATCACATGATGGTATAGAAATGCATCCGGGCCAAGTTCATGCTATTTTGTTTTTGTTTGTTTTTTTGCAAGTTTTATTGGTTTTTAAAGACAAACAAAAACAAACAAAACATAAAAACATCCAACTTTCTTTCATAAGTGTACAAGCAGTGTGTCGGTTGGTTTACAAATTTTTTGTGCATCCACTTCATAGTCTCAATTACAGTTACATTGCATAATAAATCATATAATCAATCAAAAAATTGAATACCCTAGTATCACTATTAAACAATCATTTGACTGTAATTTTGTTTATTCATACTTTGTGAGATAACTATAATTTACTTAGTTTATTTTATAACAATTCATATAATCCTCCCAAATCTATCCTAAAGACATTTTATAGATATAATAACAAAAAAGAGAAGAAATACATCTTTATATATTCATTATTTTCTAAAATTCTACATATTCTATTATTGTATTTTATTATGTAACCATTGATAGAAAAGGTCCCAAATTTTGTAAAATTGTTTATCCTCTTGTTCTCTAATTTCAAATGTCAATCTACTCATTTCAGCACATTCCAATATTTTCTTAATAGTTTCCTCCTGTGATGGCATTTTCTCATTTTTCCAATTTTTAGCAAATACAATCCTAGCCGCTGTTAATACATTTACAATCAAATATTTTAAATCTTTACTGTATGTATCAGGTAAAATTCCCAATAAAAATATCTCTGGTTTCAAATCTGTATGTTTCTTTGTCATTTTTTCCAACCACATGTGGATTTAGTCCAGTATTTTCTCGCATCCGCACAAGTCCACCACATATGGTAATATGAGCCAGGTATCTGATGACATTTCCAACATTTTTCAGATTTATTCTTGAACATTCTTGCTATTCTTGTTGGGGGGAAATGCCACCTGTAAAACATCTTATACAAATTTTCTTTATATGCTGTTGACATTGTCATTTTATAATTTTGAGACCACAATTTTTGCCATTTCTCTAAATCAATCCCATATCTAAAATTCTTCCCCCAAGCAATCATAGTTTCTTTAACTTGTTCTTCCTCTAGTTTAATTTCTAATAAATATCCGGATAGCTTTTTAATCACCCTTTCATCAGTACCTGTCAAAATCTTATCTAAGTCAGTCAGTTTGTCATAGAATCCTTCTGTTTTGAGATCTTTATCATACCTTGAATGTATTTGCGCATATGAAAACCAATTCATCTTTATACCTTGTTCCTCTAGATTTTGCATCAATTTAAGTTCACCCTTTTCATTCAGAATTTCCCCATATCTAACTGTTTCATCCTTCTTATATATTATAGGATAGGAAAATGCTTCAATAGTCGATAACCAGACTGGAATTTTCAGATAGCATTGTCTTTTAATCTTCTCCCAATTTAACCACAGAGATTCCCGTATATGATGTCTTCTAAAATAGTCCTGTGTTTTAGTTCCCTTATACCATAGAAAAGCATGCCTCCCCAACAACAAATCATGTCCTTCTAATGTCAACAATCTAGTATTTCTTAATGTTATCCATTCCTTAACCCACATCAAGTTTGTAGCTTGGTAGTACAACTCCCAATTAGGCAAACCAAATCCTCCTCTAATTCTAGCATCTTGCAAGAGTTTTTTTTTTTTTTTTAACAAATTTTTATTAATTTTTAAAGACATACAAAACATAGAAAAATTCAAGACATAAAAACATAAAAAATCTCTTTTCTGAAAGTTGCTTAATCCCGGGTCAAAACTCTTGGTACAGACACACATTCAAATTCATATTCATTTTACATACCATTCCATATCTTATTACATTTTCATTTTTCTATATAGCTTCTCCTTTCTTTTAAATTTTCTCAATTTTATTTTATTTATCTCCTCTCAATTCAAATCATAATATTTATTCTTTGTCTGTTCTATTTCCAACTATCCGTTTATCTTTCTTCTTAAAAGAAAAAGAAAAAGAAAAACCTTCTCCTGTACACTGATTGGAGTATGACACCTATGTCTCTTTCCCCTATATTTATAATACTTGATTTAAAATACATAACTTACGTTGGGATTCTGTCTGGTACATTCTGACATTATACAATATCATCAAAACCAATACAAATCTATTCATTAATATTAATATTTATTCATATCTTAAACATCTAGCACATTTCTTATCAATTAGGTCACATATTTCTATGGGAGCACCTATTTGCCATATTAATTCCATCCTCACATCACATATTATAGATCATTATTACATTACATGTTCCCTCTCCTTCTTCAAACCTCTCATTTCACGAATAGTTTCACTATTATAACATAGCCTAATCATTTGTGTTAACAATCATTTATATCTTTAGACATTTTACACATTTCAATTAATTATCATACCTTTATGGGAACACTTCTTATACTTTCCAAAATTATTCCCCCACATCACCGATCTTAAATCATTATTTCATTAAAGTACTCCCCTCTCTTAACAAAAATTTCACTAAATTATACTAAATATTTATCACATTTTAAATTACATATTAATTCCAATCTTCTATAATTATTTCTAAATACAAATATAAAAATGCAATCTTATGTACCTTTCTAGAATCCCTTTTCCAATAAAATCTATCCATTATCTCTAAAAAACTTTTGTTTTTTTGCATTTTGCTCCCCACCATTAAAGCTTCTCATCCCTTCCTTTCTCCCTTGCTTCTTCTTCTCCTTATTCTCTTTACCCCCTTGTCTCTCCACCTCCCTTTTATCCTGTTTTCCCTCTTTCTGTTGTTTCCTAACACGATATCCTCTTTTCACCTTATTCTTCTCTTTTTGGATTGTTTTCCCAGGTCTTAAAGTCTTCTTCTCCTTTTTCTCCTCCTTCTTTTCTTCCCCAACCAAAGTCACATGTTCTTCAAAGATGGCTTCTTCTTTATCCTGCTCATACGATTTTACATAAGCACAGACCGCCATTTCTATAAACTGAAAAAGAGTGCCAAAGACATCTTTCCCTTCTTGCTTTTCTCTTTCATATTTTTGATGTAAAAGTTCTAGTTCATCCACAACTGATGCCATTGTACAGAGAATTTTTTTTTTCAAAACAACCACCCAAGTGCTTTTAGTCTGAGATAATTCTCATAAAATCCAAAGTCATCAAACAGTCCAATCAGCTGATTCTTTTTAATACTTTCTCTTTTTCCACTTTCTCTTTTTGGGATAAAGTTTGATCACAAAGTTCTCTTTAAAATATATCTTTAGGAAGTCTTATTGCTGTTTAATAGCTCTTTAAAATTAACTCTTTAAAGTTTTAGGCAGTCTTCTCCTTATTTTCAGGTTGCTCCATTTTTTTTTTTTTTTTCCTCTCCCTTCCCACTCACAGCCAAAAAGAAATTCTTCTTTTTTTTTTTCCCCTTTGAATATTCTGAAATCCTTGCTCCTTCAATATTCATTTACCTCCAGAACAGATTCCCGGATTTCTCTTATAGTTCCACTGCTGTCATGTTAGGGAGGAGAGTGAAAGGCAAGAAGAAAAAAAAACTTACTCTTTTAAAATGTTCGCCGCTTGTATCTCTTTCTAGAAACAAAGTATCCTTAGCAGCCTTCGAGGTTACAGGAACTCTCTCTCTTAACTTTATCCCAGTCAGAAGCAACTTCCACAGCTCTTCCCTATTCCTCCAGCACAAATCTTACCCGGCTGCTGGCTTCTTTGAGGCGGCCATTACTGACCGCCGCTCCACCACCTCAGGAAAAAGGGGTTATTCCGGCTGGAAAGGGGTCTGCGTTACCCCAAACCTCTGTCCGGATCCCTCTCTCTTCGGCTGCCTCTACAAGGCAGCCATAGCCCCCAGACCTATTTAGATCGGGGTCACCTCGGCAGCGAACGCGGCAGGGATCGCAGAAGCGCGAATTCCTGCCGCTACCAAAGCCGCGCAAAACCGGAAGCCAGCATCTTGCAGGAGTTTTAACTTTATTCTCGCTTTCTTACCTTGCTATATATATTTCAATACAATTTTATTTAAATCTTCAAAATAGTCCTTTCCAAGCCTAATTGGTATTGTTTGAAACAAATATAAAATTCTGGGTAAAATAGTCATTTTGATTGTTGAGATTCTCCCTATCAATGACAGTTGTAGATTTTCCCATTTCGTCAAGTCTAACGCTAACTGTTGTTTAAGTTTAATGTAATTGTTCTCTTTTAATGTACTACATCTTGCTGTCAAATATATCCCCAAATACTTAACCTTGTTCATGACTTGAATTTTCAATAGGTCTGCCAATTCTTCTTTTTGTCTTAATAGCATATTCTTTGTCAAAATCTTTGTCTTATCTTTGTTTATTTTCAAACCAGCCACCTTGCCATATGCCTCTATCTTTTCCAGTAATTTTGGTGCTGTTTCTAAAGGGTCTTCTAAAATAAAGGCCAAATCATCCGCAAAGGCTTGCAGCTTAAATTCTTCCTTTTTAATTTTCATTCCTTTTATACTCTTTTCATCTCTAATATTTCTATTTAACACTTCCAAAGTTAATACAAATAGCAAAGGTGATAGTGGGCATCCTTGTCTTGTACCTTTTCTTATATTGATTCAATCTGTCAATTCTCCCCCTATCATTACCTTTGCTGTTTGCTTATGATATATGGCTTCTATTGCTTGAATAAATTTTCTGGCGAAACCCATCTGTTCCAATAATAATAACATGAAACTCCAATTCACATTATCAAATGCCTTTTGTGCATCTAAAAATATCAAAGCCATTTGTTTTTCGGGGTGTGCCTCATAATATTCCAAAGTGTCCAAAATTACTCTCATGTTATCTTTGATTTGTCTCTTTGGCAGAAATCCATTTTGGTCAGGATGAATAAAATTATTTAAATATTTTTTGAGTCTTTCTGCCAGTATTGAAGCGAAAATTTTATAATCTGCTTTTAATAAAGAAATAGGTCTATAATTCTTAATTTGTAATGGATCAGCCTCTTCTTTTGGAATAAGTATAATATAGGCTTCTGACCATGTTTTAGGTATCTTCTTCTTTAACATAACTTCATTCATGACTTCTAGCAATGGAAGGTTCAGCGATTCTTGTAATGTTTTATAAAATTCCGTCGGAAGTCCATCTGGGCCTGGTGCCTTTCCATTATTTTGTTTCTTAAGTGCTTCAGTTAACTCCATCATTGTTATATTGCTTTCTAACATAGTTTCAATCTCTTTAGGTATCTTAGGTAGATTAGCATTCTGTAAATACTGTTTGACTTTTTCCTCATCAATATTCTCTTGCTTATATAATTTCCCATAAAAGTCTCGAATAATTTCATTCTTCTCTTTATTACCATGGCAAACTTGACCTTGGTCATCTATTAACTGCAATATTTTCCTTGATTCTTTCTCTTTTCTCAATTTGTATGCTAACCATCTACCTGGTTTATTTGCATCTTCAAAATAATTCTGTTTAGCACCTTTAATTTTCTGTGCTAATTCTTCTTTCTCTATTTGACCCATTTTGTGTTTAATTATGTCCAATTTTAGCTTAATGTCTTTTTTCTGTGGCGTTTTCTGTAGCTCTTTTTCAAGTCTTTTATGCTCATCTTCTAAAGCTTTAGTGGCTTGCCTTTTCCTGATGTTCCTTTTCCTTGTATAGTCTATCATCAAGCCTCTAGCGTATGCCATCATTGTGTCCCATACATTCTGAATTGAGGTATCTTCTTTTTTATTTTCTCTAAAAAAAAAAAAGCCAATTCTTTCTCCATCCATTGCGTGAAGTCCTTTTCTTTTAGAATAGTATTATTTAACATCCATCTCAATCTTCTTTTTTCTCCTTTCCATTTAATTGTCACTGGATTGTGGTCTGCCCAAGTACTTGTTTCAATATTTGTTTCTTGAATATTAGATATTAGTTCTGTTGAGATCCAAATCATATCTATTCTGGACCATGATAAATGTCTATTTGAGTAAAAAGTATATTGTTTAGTTTTAGCATTTCTTTCTCTCCATATATCTTTTAAGTTTATTTCATCTATCATTTTAAAAAAGGATTTAGGGAGAGTCTTTCTGTTGTGCTTTGTTGTTGTTGCTGTATAGTCCAATTTGTTGTCTACAATTCCATTGAAATCTCCCATCATAACTATATTAACATAGTCCAGTTCAATTATTTTCATGTGTAGTTTTTTATAAAATTCTTCTTGTTTATCATTCGGAGCATAAATTGCAATCAGAAGTGTTTTCGTCCATTATTTCCACCATTAATACTCTTCCATCTTCATCAGTATGAATCAATTTTGCTGAGATGGTCTCTTTAATATATAAAACCACTCCTCTTTTCTTACATTGAGTCAAAGAAGTAAATATTTTCCCTAATTTTGGCTGCACCAACATTTGTTCATATTGTTTTTTAATATGTACTTCTTGTAGACAAATTATATCAAATTTTAATTTCTCTAATTTGTGAAAAAATTTCCTTCTTTTAGCAGCTGAATTAAGTCCATTTATATTCATTGTAATCAGTTTTTTCTCTTCCATGATTATGCTTTGTAGTTAGGTTTGGTAGCTCTCGTAGATCTTGGTTCACGTTGTTCTTTAATTTCCACCTGTCCACCTACTGCGCCTTCTTCTTTTTCAGTCTCCATTTGGTCCTCTTGGAATTCAATTAGTGAGATCTCTTTTTCTGCCTCTTCCTCTCTCCTTCCAAAAAATTCTGCGTAGAATAATTGTGCTTTCTCAATTGAATCAATTCTGTGTCTCTGTTCTTGCCATGTAAACATTAATCCTTCTGGAATTAGCCATCTATAATTCACCTTTTTTTTTTCAGTAACATTTTAGTCAAGAATCGGTATTCTCTTCTCATCTCTCTCACTTTTCTGGTATTTGCTTTAAGACCACAATCTCCTTACCCTTGTATTTCAGCATTTTCTCTCTTGCTACTTGCAATATTTGTGTTTTAATGGCTTTTTTTGTAAATCTGATATGAACTTCTCTTGGTAGGTTATTTCTCATCGCATATCTTGTAAAAACTCGATATACCTCATCTACTTCATCCATCATCTTCTCTTCTGTTATTTCCAAAGCTTCAGCCAATATTTCTATCATTATCTCAGCTAGATTTTGTCCTTTTTCTTCCTCTATGTTTTGAAATCTGAGATAAAATTCTGATCTGTCCATCTCCCATTTCAGCATCCCACTTTTATCTTGTTCAACCACTGTTAATCTGGTATCAATGTCTCCAATTTTTTTGTCTCTTTGTTTATCTTCTTCAATTTTTTGGAATCTCTCATCATACTTCACCATCATTTGTTGAATATTCTCCACTTTTTCATCAGTTTTCTCTATTCTCTTTTCAATAGTGTCTGATTTTGTTTTAAGTTCTTGGATTCCTTGCATAATCATCTGTAGGGTCACTTTTTCTCTTTCTTTGTCTTGCTTTAACATTGTCTGGATTGAACGTTGTCCTCCAGATGGTGGGGAGGCGGAAGTAGAAGTTGAGGGGCCAGAAGCTATAAATTTCTTGCTCATTTTAAACAATTGAAGATCTTCAGGTTCTTCTGAACCTTAATCCAATTATGAAGTAGCCAATTATAATCCAAGGTGAAAAATAAAAATGGTAGAGAGAAAAAAGCCCAATAGTAATAAAGAGAAAAGGAGAAAAAAATTTCTTCAGGTTCTTCTGAACCTTAATCCAATTATGAAGTAACCAATTATAATCCAAGATGAAAAATAAAAATGGTAGAAAGAAAAAAGCCCAATAGTAATAAAAAGAAAAGGAGAGAAAATTTATTCAGGTTCTTCTAAGCCTTAATCCAATCAATAGTTAAGTAAAAAGGAAGGGAAGAAAATTTTTTTAAAAAAAGAACAAAAAAAGAAAGAGAAAAAATTCTTCATGTTCTTCACCATCTTAATCCAATTAAGAGGTCTCAAAAATGAAAAAATGAAAACATAAAAATGAACGAAAAGTATGGATGGAAAAAGCAAAAAATCCCAGAGAAGAAAGAAAAGAGGGGGGGGGAGGAAAAATTTTGAGCCTTTCCCTTTAAAATAAAAGGCAAAAATGGAAATATTACAAAAATAAAGGTTTGGTTTTTTTAAAAAAGAGTACAGTAAAGCTGGTAAGGAGGGGTAGCACAACTTAAAAAAAATAAAAAGGACACACTGCACTTTATTTAATCATCCAAGGCTCTTATTATAACTCTCTTCTCCACAGACTTCAAAACCAAGCTTCAATTGTTGATAGAAATCCAGAAGAACACCTGCAATAACACTCTCCCGTGCTCTTCCCTCTATCTTATCACATTGCAATGTCCTTGAAAGGGAGTCTCTGATCTTTCTTTCTCAGCTTTTTCAGCTTCATCTAAGATATTTCCAAGCCTCTAGTTGGCAGTGTTACAAAGTTTCTTTACTCTCACTTTCCCCCTCCTTTCCCAGGCAAAACGTAATAGAAGTTAAAAAAAAGAGAGAGAAAATATATATATAAAAAAGAAAAGTAACTAAAGGGAGCCTCTAACTTAAAATGTTGCAAAATCAAAAAGGAGAAAAAAAAAGATGTAAATAAGAAAGAAGCCAGTCCAGTTAGCAAATGCTAAATCACGATAGAAGTCCAGTAATAAAAACATAAAAAGCCAAGCCTTACTTTGACATTTCCGTTTAAAAACCGCTGCTTATTCAGTTCTGTCAAAACTTTTACAGATTTTTTTCTTTTCCTTAGGGTGTCCCTTTAAGTCTTAGAATAATGATTTAAAAAAAGTTCTCACCAAACCGACACACTTTCTCTTTCCAGTCTCTTCTGTTCCGGAGCTGTCCCAACTTCAGCAGCTTTAATGGCTGCCTCTCTGCCGCTGGCAAGAAGGGCTTCTCCTGGATCGACCAGGGACTTTGTGGTATCCCTGGGATCAACAGGATCTGCCCATCACTATCACCATCTCTTCGGGATGGTTTAGGTCCGTTGGGACCGTCCAGAGGCAAAGATATCGGCTGTAATCTCAGACCTTCGAGATTGAATGCCGTATCGTCGTGACGTCAGCTCCGCCCTCAGTTCATGTCGTTTTGGAATGGGCCCCTCCCCGCACCAGGAAACAACTTCAAAGTTTCTTGGGATTTGCTAATTTTTACCGTCAGTTTATCCCTGCTTTTGCGAAGATTGCAATGCCTATCACAAATCTCCTAAAAACCAAAGGGGAGGTGAAACCAAAGCCTAGTAAACCACTGGAGTGGTCCATGGAATTTCAAGCCGCTTTTGAGAAGCTGAAACGACTGTTTGCTGCTGAACCAGTACTCAAGCACTCGGACATGGACGCTCCTTTTGTAATCCAAGCCAATGTGAGTGACATAGCAGTCGGGGCAGTGTTACTACAAGCAAACAAGACGGAGACTCTGCAACTGTGTGCATATACTTCCCGTAAACTAACTGAAACCGAAAGAAGATGGGCCATCTGGGACAAAGAAGCTTTTGCAGTTTGCTGGACTTTGTTAACCTGGAGGCATTCCTTAGAAGGGGCAAAACACCCATTTGAGGTGTGGACAGATCATAAAAATGTGGAGGCTTTGAAAATGCCTCGGAAGCTGTCTCCCAAGCAAGTTCGCTGGGTGCAGTACTTTAAATGCTTTAATTTTTCATTGAAGTACATTCCAGGGGGGAAGAACTTCATAGCGGATGCTTTATCTAGATTACCTCAATATAATAGTGCTCACCAAGAAGTGGTGCGGCGTATTGTCCCAACCAAACAGTTGGCGGCACAATTAACTGCACAATTAAAAGAAGCTCTAAAACTTGATGATTGGTTCCTTGCTCACTCAAATAACTGTATGGTTAGAGATGGATTGGCATGGGTGGGGGCCAAATTATATGTGCCAGCAAAGCTGAGAAACCAAATATTACAACAAGCTCATAACTCTAAAGCTGCTGGACATTTTGGGTTTGTGAAGACCTTACACTTGGTTAAAAGGCAATTTTGGTGGCCTACCTTGAAAAAGGACATTGGGACTTATGTGGCTAGCTGTCCTATCTGTGCCTCAGCTAAACGGCCTCGTGGTAAACCAGCAGACTTACTACAAAATGTGGCTAGACCAACTGCTCCATGGAAGGAAATTTCTATGGATTTTATAGTGGAATTATCTGAAAGTGGGGGGGAATACAGTTATTTGGGTAGTAACAGATTTGTTTTCCAAACAGGTACATTTCATACCTTGTCCGAAAATCCCATCTGCAAAAACGTTGGCTAAACGTTTTACATATCTACAGGTTACATGGGGTTCCTGAACGCATAATCTCAGACAGGGGTGTCCAGTTTACCTCAAACTTTTGGAAGGAGTTCCTGAGGTTATTGGGCTCCACCCAGGGCTTAAGCTCTACCCACCACCCACAAACCAATGGGGCTTGTGAGAGAACTAACTCGGTATTGGAACAGTGTCTTAGATGTTATATAAATTATCAGCAAGATGATTGGGCTGACCTACTGCCATTCGCTGAGGTGGCATATGACAATTCGGTACATAGTAGTACTGGGTTTACTCCATTTAAAGTGGCTTCAGGACAAGACTTTGTACCCATACCCGAGCTTCCACAGGAGAAACCTAACATTCAGTCATTAGATGAATTGATAACACAGCTCCAGCTTACCTGGCTGGTTACCCGTAAAGCATTAGATTATGCTCATCAAGCCCATAAAAAAATTGCAGATAAAAAGAGAACTCCACAAAAACAATATCAAGTTGGTGACAAGGCCTTTTTGTCCACCAGATATTTGCAGACCACACAAAAGTCAAAAAAGCTTGGACCTAAGTATGTTGGACCTTTCTCAATTGAACGAATTGTGAACCCTGTGGCAGTCCAACTGAAATTACCTAAAACCTTCTGACAGATCCACCCTATTTTCCATATTAGTTTATTAAAACCTGAACATACCTTCGACTTGAGACCGACTTAGGTCAATCCCCCTGTGCCATTGCTAATTGAAGGTGAACAACATTTTGAAGTTAAAGAAATTTTGGATTCTTGAAAACAAAGGGGTCGACTCCAAAATTTAAATTGTTTGGAAACATTTTCCTCCTTCCCAATCTGAATGGGTGAATGAGAAAGACTTTAGAGCTCCTAAGCTTATCAAGGCATTTTGTATTAAATATCCTGATAAACCGTAAAAAATAGTATTATGGTGTTACATGTATATTTTCTGTTACCTTCTATTTTTATCTTTTATAGTCTCTTTTGCAGGAGGGCCGAATGTCAGCCTTCAAGATTTTCTCCCTTTGCTTTGCATCTTTCAGCTGTCATAAGTAACGGGGGGAGGAGGGGGGATGTGGTTATGGGAAGTGAGCTGGAGGTGTTACAAAATAGAACTGTATAAGCTGGGGGGGTAGATTCTTGCTTAGGCTTCTATCCTATGCTATGAGCAGCTGCAACTCTTTATCAAAATATGTCAAGGTCAACGGACAGAGGCCTCATCACCACCTAGAGATGCCCACATGATGATATATACAACTTTTAATTGGATGAGCCAATTGAACTATTGGGGGTGGGAACATTGCCATTACTTTGTATATGTGATTTACGCGCCCATTTTCTTAGATTCAGAATTCTTTTGTTGCTACCACTTGATTTCCAGTAAAACAGTGATCCCCAACCTTTTTGACGCTGCGGCCCGGTACCAGCATCAGCTGGGCACCGCGGCCCGGTACCGGCATCAGCTGGGCGCCGCCATCTTTTTGATGAAAAAGTGCTTCCGGTGACCTCATCGGAGCTGCGTTTTCATCAAAAATGGCGGCGCCTTCAGTGAGCTTTTCCGGGTAGAAATGGCTTTCTACCCGGAAAAGCTCACCGAAGCGCTGCGCCGCCATCTTTTTGATGAAAACGTGCTTCCGGTGAGCTTTCTACCCGGAAAAGCTCACCGGGCGCTGGCGCCACCATCTTTTTTGATGAAAACGTGCTTCCAGTGAGCTTTCTACCTGGAAAAGCTCACCGGAAGCACTTTTTCATGAAAAAGATGGCGGCACCCAGCAAGCCGCGGACCGGTAGGAGTTGTTCCGCGGACCGGTGGTTGGGGACCCCTGCAGTAAAAGATATCTTTTATCTAATTAATGGAGTCTAAGTATTTCTTTCTTGGATTTTGAATGGAGCACCAGCTGACAGTCTAGATGTTTTTTTATTTCTGTGCAGAGTTCATGGGAGCAGGCACATTGCTGTATGGTTAGGTCAGGGTGAGATCGGAGGTTCTTATGGTTGGTGTTGCTTTTGGCGAGTGAATTTATAGTGTAAATGATTTTATGTTTGCTTGATTGATTTTTGCAAATGACCCTGCAGAAGCATGGAGCCACAGAGCCATCTGTTTTTGAACTCTGAGCCGATGAGTGAAATGTCAAGTATTTCATCAGGGGAGATGGTTGATGCTTGATAGTCACTGATGATGTTGCGGACAATTATGATGTCATCATTGTTATTGATGTCCTCTAGACCAAATAGGATGGCATTTGGATGCTTCCGTTCGCATTCGACAGCTTCTCTGATGAGGATTGGGATATCATTATTTGTTGGATTTATGGTTTTTTATGGATTGGGTTGAGGTTGTTGGTGTGTAGCTATTGGATGTTTGGGTTTTTGTATTGTGTCTTTTTTTCAAGGTTAGTTAATCTTTCTTTTAAAGTGTCCAGGAATGCTACTATGGTTTCAAGGGATGTTATTCGTGTTTCTATAGTATGAACTGTTTCAAACAGGGCTATATGTTTGTCCAGTTTGGGTTTGCATGATGGGCAGAAATATTGAAATGCATGGTTGGATGATTCTAGGAATTGAATCATTTGCTTGGGTAATCCCAAACAGTCATGATGAGCGTATTTTTCACATGGAGAACATTTGGTGGAATTTTCATTATCCTTTAGAGTTACATAGTATATAAGGCAGGTGCAGGAGTCTTGTGGTTCATTGGTGGGGATTTCTTTCTCTCTTTTTTTTTTATAAACAAATTTTATTAATTTTTAACGAACCAACAAAACATAAGACATAGAAACATAAAACCTCATGTCTGGAAGCTACTTATAGATTTTGACAAAACAAATAAAACATTCTTTTACACAATATAATTCCAAATTATCATTTGTACATATCTTTTCCAAATTTCTCATTATTTCTCCCTTTAGTTTTATTCCTCCAAGGTTTTATTAATTCCCAATCAAACATAGCTAACACAAAACACAAAACATAAAACTTATTTTTGTAAAGTGACTTAGCCCCGGGTTACATCTTTTTTTTACAGACCTAAATCAAATTCATGCTCACCTTATATACCATTCTTATCTTATTTACCATTCTATACTTTCTATATAATTCTATACTTTTCACTCTCTTAATTATATTTTGTTTATTTCATCTTATTTTAAAATCATTATACTTGTATCTTTTGTCTGTCCTTTTCCAATTATCCATTTATCTCTTCTCTTTAACAGAAAATTTCCCCTGTAGTCACTTTTAAAGTATGATGCCTTTCTATCTTTCCCCTAAGTTAACACTTAAAATAACACATAATCTCCATCCTGATTCTGCTTAGTACATTCTACATATTGCATTTTAAAATAAAAGAATAATGAATTTATAATATAATTAAATATATAATTTCCATTCTAATTCTAATTTTGCTTAATACATTATTTTAAAATAAGAAAATGAAATAGTGTTTATAATAACATTAAAACAATAACAAATTAATCTATAACTAAACATTAATCATTTTACAGATTCTCTTTAATATTTTATTAGCTATTGAAGTCTATCATTATTAAACATTTTAATATTTTAATATTTTATTAAATCTTATAATATTCCAATGGACTATTTCAAATGCAAATACTACAATACTATCTTATGTACTCTTGCAGAATCTTTCTTTAATTATACTCTATCCTTTATCTCTGAAAAAAAAATCTGCTTTTTTGCATCTTGTTTCAGGCCTTTGTGGCTTTTTTTCCCCTTTTCCCTCCCTTTCTTCTCCAGTCTGGTCTTTTTGCCCCCCCTCTCCTAACCTCCACCTTTTAAACTTCCCCTCTCTGTTGTATTTCTCTTTTCTGTTGCTTTCTAACATTGTACCTTTTTTTCACCTTATTTTTCTTTTTCTTGGTTGTTTTATTAAATCTTAAATTCTCATTTTTCCTTCCTCTCTTCCTATTTTCTTTCTTAATTAAACTTTTTGTCCATTAAAAATGCCTTCTTCTTCTTCTTCTTCTTCTTCTTCTTCTTCTTCTTCTTCTTCTTCTTCTTCTTCTTCTTCTTCTTCTTCTTCTTTTCTTCTTCTTCTTCTTCTTCTTCTTCTTCTTCTTCTTCTTCTTCTTCTCCTTCTTCCTCATGTATTTGCTGATATATAGAAACCGCCATTTCTAAGAAGTGGAAGACAGCTCCCAAAGAATCCTTGCCTTCTTGTTCTCTTTCCTTTAATTTTTCATATTCCATTTTTAATTCATCCACAGATAGTGCCATTGTAAATTTTTAAGAACAACCCAGATAGTTTTAATCTTAAAGTAATTTCCAAGTGTCAAAGTTATCAAACAATCCAAACAAACACAAAATATTTCCTCTTCTTCTCTTTGCAGTTTTTCCTCCTGGGGCAAAATCCCAAAATATATTTTAAAGCCATATTACAGTTAGTTGCTGGTCTTATAATCTTCAAGGCATCTCCTCCAACAAATTTTTAAAGGTTTTTTTTTTAGTCCTCTCCTTCCCACTTATAACAAAGAGCTTATTTTTACCTTAAAGAAGCAGATTTTTCAGTGCTCATTTGCTTTCTCCGTAAGGAAGGGGAGTGAACTTTCCTTTCAGCACTTTCGCCGCTTTAACAACTTCTTTTGGAAACAAATGTATCAATCCAAAAGTCAGGTTTCCAGGGTGTTTAAAAGTATCTTAATGTCCCGGTTCAGCCAAGAAAACTTTCTCCTTCTGATTCTTCCTCCTGCACAGATCTTATCCGGTTGGAGATTCCTTTGTGGCTGCCATTTCTGACAGCCGCTCCACCGCCTCAGGAAAAAGGAGTCTAGCCAGCTGGGGAAAGTGGTTGCGATATCCCCAGACCCCTGCCCGGATCTCCTCTATCTTCCGTTACCTCTCCGGGGTAGCGACAACCCCCAAATCCAGTTGGATCGGGGGTACCTCAGCGGCGAGCGCAGCAGGGACCCGCAGAATCACAGATTCCTGCCGCCGCCGAAGCCTGCAACCGGAAGTTCCGGGATTTCTTTCTCTTTAGGTTGTGGTTTAGCATTGGATTTTTTTTACTGGCATGGTAGGTTTGTTAAGATGGTATGTTGATTAAATTAATTAATGGAACAATTTTGGGTAATCAATATAATCAATATTACACCAATTAATCAATTACAATAATCTCTCTAATCAAATAGTTATGCTAAGCAACAATCAGCCTAATCAATTAATCACACTAATCATTAATCACACTGTTCAATTAAATTCACTAAATCACTAATTTTACTAATCAAATAAATTACATGAATCCTGATTTTTACACTAATCAGTAATCATGCTATTTGCGCTAAACACTCTAATCACACTAATCAGTTAAAACAATAGAGAAAGAGGCACATAGATAGTCTTGCACTGGCAATTCAAACAATTTGTATCTTTACTCTGGAGACTCAGATTAGCATTATACATTCGCTCCTGGCTTCAATATACTTTTGCTTTTATCACAGGAATTCAAATTGCTTTTAATCTTCACAGGAATTCAGATATAACAATATTTCTTTACTTTTTGGGAGTCCAAATTAACTGTCCCTTTACTGAAGGAGTCCAGATTAGCAATATTCCTTTTGCTTTTCCCTTTTTTTTGATGGTGATGGTGAAGGAGGAAGGGCTTGGTGGGGGTTGCCAAGAGCAGCCTGCTTCACACCCAGGCTGCAAATGTCTGAAGACCAACCCACAGCTCCCGGTGCTGGCGAGCCCTGCCATCTCACTGCCCTGCAAGGATGGGATGAATCTCAAATCGCTGAGCCCCCAGTGCCGGCGAGTGCTACTGTCTCACTGCCTTGCAAGGATGGGAGGAATCGCAAATCGTCGAGCCCCCAGTGCTGGCGAGCCCTGCCATCTCACTGCCCTGCAAGGATGGGATGAATCTCAAATCGCTGAGCCCCCAGTGCTGGCGAGCCCTACTGTCTCACTGCCCTGCAAGGATGGGAGGAATTGCAGATCGCCAAGCGCTTTCCAAGGAATGGAGCTCTTTGCTGGCTTGTTGGCTAGTCTCAGGCATCAGGCTTTCCACATCGCCAGCTGGACTCACAAGAATTAGCAGACTTGTCACCTGGCGCTGCCTGTGCCCACCAGAGCTCCTCACGCTGCCGCCGCCGCTACCATCTTGAAACCAATTTTTATTCATCAAGATCAGACAGGTGTTTTCTTACCATTTTTTTGCTTATTTTAATTTTTATTTCTAGTCTGTCTTTTAAAGTCATGTTTTTGGTAGGTTGATATATTGTTTCTTTTTGTGTGAAGACTGATGCAAATAATGAGTTAAGTAGCTTTGTTTTCTCTCTGCTGCCTGTTACTTCCTTGCCATCTTCTCTCTTTAGTGGACCTTGATTTCTTTATTTATATGTTGGAAGAAACTTTTTTTATTATCTTTGATTTTTGTTGCAAGTCTTTATTCATTCTGATCCTTTGCTTTCCTGACTTTGTCTTTGCAGACTCTGGCTATCTGCTGATATTCTGCCTTAGTTATGTGTCCCTCTTTCCATTTTTTGTACTTGTCCTTTTGTGTTTCAATTTGTCACAGAAATCTTTGTGCAGCCATGCTGGTTTCTTCTTGGATTTCTTGTTTTTCTTTTTCAGTGGTATTGTGCAGGACTGGGTGTTTATGATCATATTTTGAGAGTTTCCCAAGCTTCTTGAATTGTTTTCCTTTTTAGGATTTTCATCCAAGGAATCTTTCCAAAGTTCTCTCTGAGTTTGTTAAAATCAGCTCTTTTAAAATCTAAGACTCTGGTATCATTATGTTCTATTACTTGTGTTTGTATTATGTTGAATTCTATTATGATATGGTCACTCTCACCCATGGTTCCTGCAGTTTCAACTCCCTATCACTTTTTCTCTGTTTGTAAGAATTAAGTCCAGTATGGTTGTCCCTTTAGTTTCCTCCTCTACATTTTGGACAACAAAGTTGTTGGCTAGGCTAGTCAGGAACCTATTCGATTTCTCACTTGGTACAGAATTAGTCTTCCAATTGATGTCAGGGTAATTGAAGTCCCCCATTACTATTGTAGTGTGTTTCCTACATATATTTGTTAGTTGATTAGCAAAAAAGTAGGTCTATTTTTTCTGCTTGGTTGGGTGGCCTTAGTATACACCTATGGCAATGTTTCTTTTATGCATTCTATGAGGTTTTTGTCTTTGGTCTCATTTTTGTAGCAACATAGTGGTCCTTTACATATAGTAAAACTCCACCTCCGCTTTTATGGTGTCTGGTGTTTTGTTTTGGACAGTTTGTATCCTTCTATCAGTATGTTCTTGTCACGGGTTTCATCCCAGCAAACTTCTATAATTCCAACTATATCATATCTGCCTTCATGTATTAATAGTTCAAGTTCATCCTGTTAGTTCCCCAAAATTCCCCAAACTTTGTGCATTTGTATATAGGTACTTGAGATCTTTATGTCTGACTCTGGGTATGCTTCCTATGTCTCCTATTTGGTGTTTGTCCTCCTTCCCAACCCTCTTTACCTCATTATTTGACTTGTTTTCTAGGGTTTTTTGCTGGAATTAGGCCCTGGGGATCCTAAAGAATGTTCCTCTCAATTTTAGTTTAAAGGACTCCTGATAAATTGAACCAGTCATTTTCTGAAAACATTCTTCCCAGTCTTTTTGAGGTGCAGCCCATCCCTTACCAAAAGCCCATCATGGAGGTAGTGCAGACCATGATCCAGGAATCCAAAGTTTTTGTGGCGACACCAACCCTTTAGCCAGTGGTTCACTTCTAGAATCCTTTGTTCTCTTGTTGGATGTTAATCTTTCATTGGCAGTACAGATGAAAAAATTACTTGTTCCTTAACTTACAAAATTCCTTAACATTCTTGCCTAGCTGCTCATAATCACTCAATTGTTTTCAAGTCCTTTTTTTGTGTCATTCATCCCTACATGTAGTAGTAGAAAAGAATAGTAATCTTTAGGTTTTATTATTTTGGTTAGGTTCTCAGCCATATCTTTGATTTTTGCCCCAGGGAGACAACATACCTCTCTGGATTGACTGTCCTATTTCCAGATGGCTGGTTTTGTTCCCTTGAGAATTGAATCTCCTATTATCAACACTCACCTTTTTTTCCCTAAGGAGGTTTGGTGTATTTTTCTATCTATCACAGAAGCGTTTGATGGTGCTACTTTTTAAGGGACATTTGATGATGCTTCTTTCCTAGGTGTCTGCTTGTATTCTTTCAGGGACAGTCCATGAAATCAATTGCTTAGCACCAGTGGAGCTCTATCAGAGTGGGTTGGGTTGGACACGGGTTTCATACTAGGTTTGTGTTTTTTTCTATAAATGACACTGTTTCCATCTGTCTTCTTCTTCTAAGGGGTTAATTCTTTTAGAAGTTGTTTGATCATTATTATATTCTTCTTGCAAGATTTGGGGTTTCTCATTTTGTTGGTTGAGTTGCAGAGTGGTTAGAGTTTTCTCTAGACCAGGTGTGTCAAACTCAAGGCCCGCAGGCCATATCTGGCCTGTGAAGTGGTTAGATTTGGCCTGCGGGGCCACCTGAGAAACAGTGCTGTTTTCAGGATTCCAGCAATCATCCTAATTAAATTATGAGTTTCAAGCCAAACTTCAAAAAACTTCAAAGGATTTATTAGAGGCGACATACTGGCCCATATGAAGCCAACTCTGGCATATGCAATTTAGTCACCTGTGACCCAGTTTCCCCCGCTCCCTCCTGGGTGTCTCATAAATCAGATTCTCCAATTAAGCACGTTCACGGGCTGGGTATCATCAATCACATTCTCCAATTAAATATATTAGCGGGCAAAAGCTCTGGTAGTTTAGTTACAATCTTTTAAAGATAAGGGTTAGAATGTACTTTCAATTTCAAACTGCTGCACTGCTCTTCCAGATTTCCTTCCTCCCCTCCTCCCCTTTTTTATGGCAACTACTAAAACAGGCATAGAAATGTTTTATGAGTTGACAGCTGTTCTGCAACCTGGTGGTGGCCATACAGTGCACCTTAAGTATTTTACAGAAATTAAAATCCATTCTACAACTGTCAGATATAGAGTAGACTATCCTTTCCTTATATTTTGATTACTGATATGTTACAAATAAGGATGTTGAAAGGGACAATTAATTTATTATTCAAACAGTTTTGAATCAGAAAAGGGTTTTAAAAAATTAAGCATTAGTTTGCATCTTATATCCTTTTGCTAGTGCTGTTCCATTTATGTCTATGTGAGAATATGGTTTAACAAGTAAAACCTTCAGTGTTATATTAAACACTAAAGAGCCATGGATATCTTTTTCCACACAATCAGGATGAAGTTCATCCTGATTGTGTCCAACACATACAACTACCCAGGGTGCAAAGCCCCCTGTTGAAATCTTTTCAACATTAGCCACTCATTTTTGCAGAGAATGTAGAGAAAAACTAGTTATAGATTCGGTTTATTATAATTGTTTGCAACACCAGTATAAATACCATGTTTCTCCAACAATACGCCTCTCCCAATAGGAAGAACCAGCATGTTTTCTAGGCATAAAATGAAATTAAGCCCCTCCCCCCAAATTTAGGTCTAGTTTAAAACATGCGAAATTGGGGGGGGAAGGCAGGGGGGAACTTGCCATTAGGAGTGCCCCGCGGGCAGCTACACCTCACCATCAGCTGCTCCTAACACCATGGTGGAGCACGGAGGGCTCCCTTACCCCTCCCTTACCCGGGTCAGCAGGCGGGGGGCGTCAGGGTGGGGGCAGCGTTTCAGCCGCTTCTCAGGCCTCTGTAGCTTCCACAGTTCCCACTGGTGCTGGTGCCTCTCTTGCCAGCGCCATCTCCAACAACAGCGTCTGAGTCGCTCCTGCTTTCCCCCCATCCCCATAAAAACAGGAAAAAAAACTTTTGAGGTACCTGGGAGCGCTGCGCACTGTGTTTTGGTTTAATCCCGAGAGGCTGGGTGGGCGTGAGAAGAGCCGAGTGAGCGTCTCTGCTGCTGCTACCCTTGGTACTCCAGCCTCGGGCTTTACAAGTTTGCAAAAGTCCTGGTGCGCAGCCCATTTCTGCATTCCAGTGGCACCCAAGCCGAGCTGCAGCTGTCCCTCTCTCACCAGTGCCATCTCCAATAACAGCGACAGCAGCGGCGGGAACCATGGAAGTTATGGAGGCAGCTCCCCACCCAAGAAGTGGCTAAAACGCTTCCACGGTTGATCTTTTGGCTTACATCATTAGGGATCACAACTGCTTCACAACTGATTTTAAAATGCTGCTTATAACACAGAGATGTCCCGGTGGGGTGCAATAGACCCATATGAAGTGAATGGCCCAAGGTTATCCAGACAGCTCAGGGCAAAGTTATTAATTTAACTCTTTATAAAAACATTGTACTTAGGTAGGATCAGGCCTCTGTGGTTTTTACTTTTTTCCAATTCTGCTATTTTAGATTCTTTAATTGGAATATCTGGGAATTTAAACTAGGACTTTCTGCCAACGAACCATTTGCCTGATGCCTCTGTTGGGACAACTACATCTGACTTTCCCTTATGTTAATGTGTATATGGTATCTGGTATATTTACTTGTCATGCACATGGAACTTACATCTTTTATGCTTTACTTATAGAGCTGGGGAAAGTGCTGCAATTAATTATTGACTTTCAAGCTGCTGAGAGAAATCTTTCTGCCTTCTCTTAAACAGCAACAAATTTCCATTTATATGAATAAATGCTTTATTCATATACATAGTGAAGGCAGTTCCATTAAAGCAGATGGACACTGTCTACCATGTTCCATGCATTCAGTGAACCACCTTATTTATCATATATTTGTAAATATCATGTGTTAGATATCATAAGACAACCAGATCTACGCTGTAATACACAGAAAATTCATAGGGTAGCAAAGAAAAATTTTGTATCTTTTTTCTTCCAGTAATAATCTAGATTTTGCTGCTCAGTTTAGTAACCCTAAATTATAGTTTCTGAATCAATATTCCTATCCTATCTTTATGGAACACCTCAAACAAGTTTTCTTCATAGAGTAAAGCAGAAGTGTGAATTTTCTGTTCCTCCTTAAACACAGGAGAATGGGGCAAATGTCATCTCTGCCCATGAAGAAATAATGGAGGAAGCACAGCAACCACAATAGGAAGATTAATAGTCCAACTAATTGACTCATATTAAGCCCGTTGACCAATGAAGGACTCAAAAGACCAATTACAACCACTTTCAGCTCAAGCAGCTATGCCAGGACATGGATAGATAGATGAAGTTAGGCTGCTATGACTGCAGCTGATTTTAAATCATATATGACCTGGATTATGCTATGCTTCCCTTCTCTGTGAAACCTTCAGTTACATTCTGTCCATAAAGTGTAGTTTCCTCTGGAAAAAGAGGGAAGTGGGTGAAGTAAATTGGGAAGGAATCAAAATTCCTTCCTTTCTCACCAACTTGTATGACACCTCTCTGGATCCCTTCTATTCACACAGGGCCTAGTTCATCTGTAGGTCACTAATGACAAACTTTCTGGGCTCGACATTCTAAAAATTCAAAAAATATTACCTTGATTCTGCTGGTATGTCACCCAGATTAAAAGAAAAAAAAAAAAGAAGCATACCCTCTGCTAGAGAGAAATTCCCTGAAGATAGCCTCCAGCACAAGTCTGAAAGCTTTGAATACTAAAACTCTGGTCCTGGTAACTGACCCAGATTGGATCCTGCAACATTATGCTGGGACATGTATATTCACCTTCACTTGTAAAAGAAAAACAATTAATAACAAAGAACAATCAATTAAATAATTTAAATTAATTATTTAATAAATAAATGAATATTTAATTGTAAATAGTTTTTGAAATGCCTATTCAAGGCAGCTCTGAGTTGCACAAGATCTGGAAACTTCGGAGAATGCACTTGCATGGTCTTGCAGCCTCCAAAACAGAAAAGTATTCCATAGATAGAGGCAGAGCAGGGCCCTCTTGCATGACTTCTAGAGGGTCTGAAGAGATTTCTGGATACTCTGGAAGTTGTACATTAGGTCCATGGTGTCACAGAGCCTCTGGAGTTTCCAAAAATTGTAGTAGAATACTCACATGTTTTTTCAGAGGCCTCAGGAGCTGCACAAGACCAGGGCCCTCTTGCACAACTTCCAAAGGATCACAAAAAATGGTTGTGTCACCAAAAATGTCATGGCATGTCACATATGTATGTCATAGGTTTGCCATTACCTTTGTAGTCTGTACTCCAACCCACAGAATGTAATTTGTAGTCGGTATCCAACCCACAGAATGGTATGTAGCAAAGTGGTAAGCTTTGTAAAATATCACTTCACTATGTTTGATTCCTTAGACATCTAGCTATTGTTTATTCTGTTTTTTTTTATTCTCGTGGGTATACGAGTCAGATAAGTATCTCACAGAACAGAGAGAATATTTCAAATCTTCATATTTTAGACTGTTTCAGCTGAGTTTTTAACTCTTCTATATCACCAATATTGACTCCTAAGAGAATGTTTAGAATTTTCTTTTATAAATATTGCCTTAGCAGGATTTAATATGAATAAATATGCAGTAAAAAGAATTATAATTTTTAAAGTTTTTTGATTGGAACTGAGCAAATATTTGACAAAAGATCATTCAGTTTGAAGTTAATTCCATAACATTTCATCTAGTATCTCTATCAGTGCCAAATCTCATAATTAACAAATGAAATTTGGTGAAAGTATATATAAATGTTATCATTTTGAAAATGATATGTTGCACTATTTGTGGAGTATGTCTTTTATAAATCAGTAATATTTTGCAAGTTGTAATTTAATGGAAGATTTGGAAAAACATTTTAATAACCTTGCCACAGAATTTATTGTACCCCTAAGATTTCAAAACTTTAAGGAAAGATCATTCAATATAAAGACAAGAGATATATATATTTAAAAAATCTATTAATATATACTTCTGCTTCACTGATACAGAAGCTAATATAGATGTTACCATAATAATTATTATAAGACAAATTTGCTGGAACTGATGATGAGAGTTCAGTTTGGTTAATATTAAGCACTGTAGTGGTACTTCCCATTCTAATAAAACACAGTCAGAGTTATTTTATAGACAACTGATATAGTTTGACTAGTAGCCATTATAGGATGGTTGACATTTCAAAATTCAGGTTTTATATTTAATCTATGTACCAGTTGATAAGACTCTAGTTGTTGTTTTGCCTTCTGTATTTTATGTTTTAAAGAGAAGGTGTTATTTGTCAGAGCGTTTGCAGCATGACTACTATTATGAGACAACCCAGGAGCAAAACACAGCGCACAGAGACTTAGACATTTAACAGTGGTTTATATACAAGACATATACAGAAATATACATGGTAGGCAAATACCTTACAAAAAATCAATCTTCTTAACTCTACTCAGAGAATTCTGCAATGAAGACAGGACACAAGGAGAGAGAACACGTCCTCTAATGGTTGCCTTATATAAACTTCTGTGGACTTATTCTTCATCTTAAAAGAACAATACCCATCCTATGCTGATTCATTCTTATTGCATCAGCCTCATATTTCATCAGCCTGATATTGCATCAGCCACATCTGGTCAGCTCTTAAATTGCAATACCTTAACATTATTTTTTTTCCTAGGGTAGAAATAGAGTTGTATATTCATCACTAAACTACATTAATGTAATAAAAAGCAGATTTTTCAAATGGCATAATCCAATTATTGATTATTGATTATGATGGTTTTTTGTTTTTTAATACTAATTTTATAGTTTATTATAAATCTATAATTACTCTTATTCTTTTATGATTTAATGTATTGTTTAATTAATAGCTTGTACATTAAAGCCTATGCACACACATTGACTTGAGAGGGCTATATATTGTATTCTACCATTCAGGATAGAATATAAATGTTTAAAACACAAAAATATTTTAAATCATTAAGATTTTTTTTTGCCTAGCAGTAAAATTGTATTGCATGTTATTACTACAGTTTTTGAAGAACACCATACTACACAGCAGTTGTAATCCAAAAATTGTATTTTTATTTAACATTATGCATTTTAAAATAATATGGAATTTACTGTGTAAATCTTTCAGAGATGTCTATTACTTGGAAATAAGTATACACTGTTTTTTTTATTACCAGTCCCTACCATTCTTGCCTCCCAAAATGTGTGGATTTTGTGCTCTTGTCTGCAAAGCAAGGCTTTACACAGTAGGAAAAGTTTGTAGAATTTCCTTTTACAGACAAGTAAAATGGCCAACCAAAAGCACTGCTAGAGCTGACATCAGGAGTGGGCTGCTGGGAGTTCGCAGGGGTTCAGGAGATCCTCTAGCTAAGATTCTACACAGTTCAGAGAACCCCCAAATTCCACTCCTGGCTGCCCCCCCAACCCCCCCCCCAGGAGTCCCCATGCAGCCTATTTTGGATGCACATAAGAGGCTTGGGGTGGGCAAAAGCGCCCCCCTGCCATGGTGCAGCAGGCTGACTAGGCCACGCCCACATAGAAGACAGAAAAAGATATCCTGCTAGTAAGCACTGAACAGTTGCCTCTTTTAAAAACACCTCTAGGACAACCATGACCTGGATGACTGAAAATTTCCAAAGAGTTTCTAGATTAAGTTCATTCACATCAACTTCTATCTACAAAAATTGAATTTTTAGATGGCACTATATTTAGAGGAAAATATCCAAACATTCCAAAAAATAAATTCCTACTCACATATGTGGGTAAAGCTTTATTTGTACAGTATTTAAATTTAGGGTTTATTTTTTGAAAAATTATTGAGATTTTTTTAAAAAAAGTTAATAATTTGTTACTACTGTTCATTTACTACTGTCAGGGTATTTATTTCAAGAAAACTGTTCTGACAAATACTTGGAATTTCAAGCCATTCAGAGTAAAAGCCAGTCACTTATTTATATTATTAAAGAAGCTATTCCATCAATTGGAACAAGCTTTCCAATAGGACTTATGTTAATATTCAAAAATATTTCTGTTTAAGAGAAACAGATCTACAAAAAGAGGAAGTGACATTGCACTATATGTAAGAGATCAGTATATATCTACAGAAATGCACATAATCAAAGATTTAAAAAATCCTAGAACAGTGGTTGCCAACCGGTGAGCCGGGCACCACTGGTCGTCCGCAAGAAAATTTTGGTGGTCCTCAGAGAAATGTCCCCCCCCCAAAGCACTCCCTCCAAAGCAATTAATCCAGGTTGCATGTGAACACAAGGATGCACTGCCCACATGGCCTGCCTACCCGCTGGCCCCCACCCTTTGGCCAAGCACAAATCTTACCTTGAGTAGAGCCATGTAAGCTGGAACTGGAAAGTAAGATCAATGGCGTGGGAGGGAAATCTGCCCTGGGGTGGCTTGCTGATGTTGGGGGAAAGTCAGTCCCATATTCCAGACCTGCAGTAGTCACAAAACTGGCCCTTTGGTCATCCTGGAGCAGCAGCTCCTCCAGTCCATGGCAGGCCAGTGCACCCAGGTGGAGAAGCTGCTGCTCCAGGATGACCAAAGGGCCAGTCCTGTGACTACTGCAGCTCTGGAATATGGAACCAACTTTCCCACCAACATAAGCAAGCCACTGTCAGTCAAAATTCATAATAGGGGTCCGCGGGATTTAAAATTATGAGTTTGGTGGTCCCTGAGGTCCAAAAGGTTGGGGACTCCTGCCCTAGAATGTATATGGTCAGTATAAAAGGAAAAAAGAATGACATTGCCATAGGTCACCCAACCAATCAGAAGAAATAGATGAACTTTTTGCCAACAAGTTAACAAATGTATATAGAAAGCATACCACGGTAGTAATGGGAGACTTTAACTACCCTGATATCAACTGAGAGACAAATTCTGCAGCCATCCTAGCTGACAATGTTGTCATCCAAAAGATAGAGGAGGGAACTAGAGGAAAGCTATACTGGACCTAATCCTTAGTTATAGAGAAGAGGTGATAGAGGGAATTGAAGTTGGTGGAACTTTGGGTGTGAGTGATCACATCATATTGAAAATCAATATAATGCAAACACAAGCCATAGAACATAATCCAACTAGTGTCTTAAACTTTGAAAGAGCTGTTTTTAACAAACGTAGAGAGACCTTAGGAAAGATTCTATGGATGAAGGGTTGGGAATTCTGAAAAATATAATCATAAAAGCCCAGTCTAGCACAATACGACTGAAAAAGAAAAATAAGAAATCCAAGAAGAAATTAGCACAGTTACATAAAGATTTTTCTGAGGAGGGTGGAGCCTCCCAGCAACACCAGGCGTACAGAACACTCACCTCCATTCCTATACTAGTTTTCTCCCAGTTTGTGGGCTCCTATAGAAGCCAAAGCTGCCTTGTAGGGGTGGTGAAGCTAAGGAGGGGCACTCTGTGAGGTAGCAGGGGAGATCGCAATCTCCTATCAAACCTCAGGGCTTTTTTCCCTTTATGCCACAGCAAGGAGAAGAGGCAGTCTAAGATGGTTGCCATGAAAGCTGGGAGAGATGATGATCATCTAAGCACTGTGCAGAAGCAGAGTTTGGTGAACAGTGTGTGAGCTGGGTGAGCTTTATTCAAATGTTAATCCCAAAAAAATATCCAGGGAAAGAGAGGTTCACAACTATTTTTAAAAAACAGCAGCAACCTAGCACCTTTGAAATGCTGGGATTACCCACTTAAAAACCAATGCTATTTTTAAGAGGTGAAAGAATGCTTAAAGGAAGGTTTAAAATATAGAAAACCTGGCTGAACAACTTGAAAGGTGTGTTTTGGTCCGCCTGCATCCTGCAGAGCTGACAGCAGAGTTGGACAATGGAAGGAACATGGGCCTGTCCTGGAGTCTGGGGAGGGCTCGGACTAGGGATCTGCGTCTGACACAGAGATGGGGCCAGGGCCATCTGAGAGCTATGTGCTGACTCCAGAGCCTCCAGAATCTGACATCAGTGAGGCAGAGGAACAGAGGGAGCCTGTTTCCAGTGTGTGCTTGCACAGAGCTACCAGAAGGCAAGAACAGTTAAGACAAAAGGGGCAACTCAAGAGTAAGGCTTGGAGATGATTGGCCCATCCCATAATACATAAAGGAGGAGCAAAGGGACATGAGACTTTGCAGGAAGCAACTTTGTTTGTTCTGGTCAGTTTGAAATCTAAAGCTCTGTGTTGACTTTGTGCTCCGTTTGGCCTTGTACAATTTAGTCATTGGCAGGGAGATAAAGGTAGGTGCTTCTCAGCTTTATCCCGAAAGACTGTGGCAGACTTTTGTTGGACTATTCATAAACTGTTTGGGACCCATTACAGGCTATGAATGCATATAATTCACAGCTGTTGAAATTAAAAAAAAAGGGTTTTGGGAATAGCGTGTGATTGTTACTGTCTCAGGAAGCCTTGGTCAGAAGAAGGTGAATCTTGGGAGGAACTGTCTTTTATATTTGTTACTTCTAAACCCCTGGGGACTTATATGGAAACCAGCTGTTTTTGATATACTGTTTAATGTTGGAACTTGGAAGGAGTTCCATTTACTGGAAGAAGAAAAGTACTACAGCGTGAAATCCTCAAATGAAAGTGTGGAATGTCTAATACACTTAATAGAAGAAAGTAAACAAAGCTGGGAAAGTGGTCTGACCTTGACTCTATTTCAGAAGGTGATTTGGATATTTTGAACTACTGAGTGAGTTTCATTTTCTTTTTGAAGATTTTAAAGATAAACTAAATTGTTATTAATTAAATACTATCGAAATTGGTTATTGGACTGAGGACTCCAAAGATTGGAGAAAATACAGTGGATTAATTTAGATGTGGACTATTAATACTATCTGACAGAACATCATACGAGGTCAAAGAAGAAAAGGGATAGAAGGAAAGAGAAAAGAAGGAAAATTAAATAAGACTTTAAAATTTGGACAATTGGGAAGATAAACAATTGGGAATATAAAATACTAAAGAATTTTAAAAATTATAAATTTAGGGGATTTGGAAATATAATTATGAGAATGATTGTTTTACTAATAACTGGATCAGTGGGAGTATTTAAATATTGAGTCGTTGGAATTACAGAGGTATATTGAGTAATTTTTTTACTGAATTGTAATACAATGGATTACCAGGGGATAATAGAGGGATATGAAGAAATAATTTTGATGCTTAAAAACATGCATGAAACCAGAGGTGGTATTCAGTAAGTTCTGACCAGTTCTAGAGAACCGGTAGTGGAAATTTTGAGTAGTTTGGAGAACCGGCAAATGCCACTTCTGACTGGAGATTTTACAGTATCCTTCCCTTGCCATGCCCACCAAGCCACGCCCACAGAACCGGTAGTAAAAAAAAAATTACATCCCACTACTGCATGAAAATATAAAGAACAATAAGGAGACAAGAGGAGTGCCTAAAGATAAAGAACTGAATGTAGAAGGCCTGCAATAATTTGGGGTGGGGGGTGGGGGAAGAGAAACAAAATATTTGGGAAATAAATCAGAAATTAGAAGAAGCAGTGGAAGATAAAAATCAAAGTGAGATGCAAGAAAATAAAGATAATGGAGAGAAAGGACTGATAAGTTGGAATCAAGTAGATAATATTTTAAAAGCTTATAACAGAATAGAGGTGAGGGGAAGGGAAATCTCTTCAAAAAAGGAAAAGTCCAGAGGAGGGAAAAAACCAAAAATCTCTTCAAAAAAATAATAATGATTTATGGATGGGTGTTAAAAAGATGCAGCAAAAGCTAAACTACCAAAAGTGCCTGAAAACATTAAAAATATGTTAAATGAAAGAATAACGATTATGGAGTTGATGGAGGCAATAAAAAGACAAAAGAACAATAAGTCCCCAGGACCAGATGGATTACCTGCAGAAGTTTATAAATATTTACAAGACACATTGAGTCTGTCAATGCTAGAGGTTTATAATGAAGTACTGCTAGAAGCCAGGATACCAAATACCTTGGCAGAAGCAAATATAATTCTAATTCCAAAATAAGATTTGGATCTGACACAGATAAAGAACTACAGGCCTATATCATTATTAAATGTAGACTATAAAATATAGCAGTATTCCAGTATTTTGATAGCAGTATTGCAGTATTTAAGAAATGGATGGAAACTAATCAAGGAGAGATGCAACTTGAAATTAAGGAGAAACTTCCTAACAGTGAAAACAATTAACCAGTGGAACAGTTTGCCTTCAGAAGTTGTGGGTGCTTCATCCTTGGAGGTTTTTAAGAAAGACTGGATAGCCACTTGTCTGAAATGGTTTAGGGTTTCCTGCTTGAGCAGGGGACTGGACTATGAGACCTCCAAGATCTATTCTATTTTATAATATAAACATTTATGAGAAAATACAGTATTATTGAAAAACAAAAACATTTCTGGCATGTCTCCTATGAACTTTTCCAAGGCATATTGTGAAAATTAATTATTTTTCCTGTAGTTTAAAATGGGCATGTGTCTGTCACTTTTGATGTTGTCTGTTTGACTGCATTAACATACATTAGGATCTTTATAAGATTAAAATGCTGAAGTTCCTATGAATATTGCAAATGTCTTATGAAGGCTGTAGGTAGAGAAATGAAGAAGGAAATTTAGTTTTCAGTTTGAAATGAGAATCTAGTAAAATGGCTTTTGTGATCATGAAAACATTGTAGAGAAGATGTAGCACAAGCAGCTACTTAGCAATATATGGTCAAATAAAAAAGATGAAGAATAATTAAGAAATATTTCAGAATAATTTACATGGACATATAAAATAGGAAGAGGAAAATTAATATGAAACAAATTTCTTTTTCATCTGTCTCTCTTCTCTGTGCCTTTATATTTACAGATAACAAAGATTATGATGCCTATTTGTCATATACCAAAGTGGATCCTGACCAATGGAATCAGGAAACTGGGGAAGAAGAACGATTTGCTCTTGAGATCTTACCAGATATGCTTGAAAAGCATTATGGGTACAAACTATTCATTCCTGACAGAGATTTAATTCCAACTGGAAGTAAGTTTTTAAACACACACACTTATGCACATACACTCATTTTGCATAGCACATACACAATGTGCTGTTTAGGTACATTTTAATGTGATACTGTACTGTTGCTGTTTATTATACATTCCATTAAGATAGGTAATCAAAGCATATTTATAATTACAATGGTACTAATACTAAAAATAAGATATACTATATAGCTTTTATTAACATAAAATATATAGAAACAGAATTAAATATTCTTTGAAAAATTCATTCCATACCATAGCTAACTTAATAGCCTAATTAAAAATGTCTAGTTTAACTAAAAGTGTCTATATAAAATTTTGTCTTATATCTTGCACATACAAGAATAAAATCTTCCAAATATTTTTAACAGCAGTAAAATTAACAGGAGAAACAAATCAGACTAAATTGTTAGTTTTCTAAAACTGACTATATATTCTAGACATAGTCTAGAACTAGATTAATATAGTTATATATTATAGACATAGTCTAGAACTAGATTAATATAGTTATATATTATAGATAGATAGATAGATAGATAGATAGATAGATAGATAGATAGATAGATAGATAGGTAGGTAGGTAGGTGGTTAGATAGATAGATAGATAGATAGATAGATAGATAGATAGATAGATAGATAGATAGATAGATAGATAGATAGATAGTACGAGATGGCATTTAAATATCCTATCTTACCACTACCACAAACATCCCCAGAGATGAAAAGCTAGCTTTAAGGTCAGTGCAAAAATAGGTCTGAGTCCTTTAACCTAATTTGTATTTTTTATTAAATGAAAATATACTTCTTTGAAGCCTGAAATGATGGAGATTATCAAGAAACATACAAGAGAAAATGTCTTTGGATTAATAGCAATATACTGTAGCATCACAAATTTTCATCAGTTGTTTTACTCTTAAATATAAAGCTATTAGACAATCTGTTTATAATCATCTTTTTCCATTGACAACTTAGACCAAACTCGATAAAATTGATTTTCTCATAGACACCACCCACTGAAAGTATCCATCAGGCAAGCTTCAACAGTTCCAGTTAAATAAAGATGTCCTTTTTGCCCTTGCAGTTTGCACAGACATAACGTGCCATATTAGTGGAATGATGAAATTATGAAATTAGATTGCATTAGGCTGAGTTGTATTCCAAAAGTGGACAAATAGGTCCATCTGCATGCAATAAAAAAATCTGTATTAAGACAGTGATGGCTAACCTTTTCGTTGTCGCATGCCGAAAGTACCTGCATCCATAATGCAATGAATACATGACCCCACCCACCCACCTGCGCATGCATGCATGACCCCCATGTGCACCCTGCCCACCTGCGCATGCATGCACATCTCCCTTACACACGTCTCCCCATGTGCATGTGCGGAAAATACCCAACAATCAGCTGGCTGGCAGGGGACATGCACATATGTGCAGTGGATCTGTTCTGGGCAAAAGCTCATGTGCCAGCAGAAATGGCTCTGAGTGCCACTTCTGGCACACGTGCCATAGGTTTGCCATCATGGGTATAGGATATATTCTATAAAAACAAATATGTATTGTGGAAACACTGGCTCTTTCGTTGTGCTCTTTTTTTTTTTCAAATTAAATTTACCTGAAATATTCATTTCCCCCTTCCAGGAAGTAAAATATTTCCTTATATTCTTCCTTCAGAGAAGGTTACTCTCTATTTGCTTCCTGGAAAGGGTTAGGGTAAGGGTTTTATAAACAGCTCTGGAGGAAGCTATTTCTCTTCCTTTTTTCTTCCTATTCTGAATGGGTTCTCACCTAGGAACAATACCTCTTAACAGAGATTTACATGTAAATATTTCTTTCCAAATTTGCATTGAATGGTTTTTAAGATGCAAATTAATAGTACTTATTTAAGATCTTCTTACAAATACTGATGTATACTTAAAAATAAAAATCCAATAAAACTTCGGGGGGGAAAGATCTGCTTACAGATCACAGTCCAGGTATAGGGTTTTTTCTGATCTTGAGTTGTTCTTTTGCTTATCAGCCTACATAGAAGATGTGGCAAGATGTGTAGACCAAAGCAAGCGACTGATAATTGTCATGACTCCAAATTATGTGGTCAGAAGAGGCTGGAGCATCTTTGAATTGGAAACCAGACTTAGGAACATGCTTATTACAGGAGAAATTAAAGTGATCCTCATTGAATGCAGTGAACTGCGAGGAATTATGAACTACCAGGAAGTTGAGGCACTGAAACATACCATCAAGCTTCTAACTGTTATTAAATGGCATGGACCAAAATGCAACAAGTTGAATTCCAAATTCTGGAAACGTTTACAGTATGAAATGCCTTTTAAGAGGATAGAACCTATTACCCATGAGCAAGTTTTAGATGTTAGTGAGCAGGGGCCCTTTGGGGAATTGCAAACGGTCTCAGCAATTTCAATGGCTGCTGCTACCTCCACTGCTCTTGCCACTGCCCACCCTGATTTGCGTTCCACTTTTCATAACACATATCATTCACAGATGCGTCAGAAACACTATTATCGAAGCTATGAATATGATGTACCTCCTACTGGCACCCTGCCTCTTACCTCAATAGGTAACCAGCATACTTATTGCAATATCCCAATGACACTTATTAATGGACAGAGACCACAGACAAAAACTAACCGAGAGCAGAATCCTGATGAGGCTCATACAAACAGTGCAATCCTGCCCCTCTTACCACGGGAAACTAGTATCTCCAGTGTCATTTGGTGACATCAGTGCAAGGGTGACATCAGCTCCTTTGATCAGAAGCAAGGTCTGCAGTCTGGTGCCTGAAACTACATCCTCGACTGCTGCTGTTAAACATGCATTACAATCTATGAAATATGAGGAAAAACAGGGTCTTGTACATATGGTTTTGGAAATTTCTTTGTAGCATCAGTCTTCCTGTTTTACCATCCACATGTTGATTTTGTTTTATATGTCATCAAGATTTGTATATTTACATTTTTTTTAAAAAAGAGAAATGAAGAGACTGCTGTATAGATAGGGGTGGGGTTTTTCCCCCTGCTTCATTAGTATAGTTTGAATGTGTGTGTGCATTTTAAACATTTTGGAGGGGAATGCTTGGATAAAACTCTTTTTAATCTAAAGCAGTATCTATTTTTGGTCTGGCTAGGCCAATACCCAGAGTCATACTTGCAGCAATTCACCATTGTCTGTGTGTGTGTGTGTGTGTGTGTGTGTGTGCACGCGCCTGCACGCACACGCACATAGGTGCCTACTGAGGTAAGTGTGAAATCACTTGTTCTTGGGAGGTCCCCACAAATGTTTCAAGATCCTTTCTTCATGTTTTTAATCACACTGCTACACTTTGCCCTTTTCCCATCACCTTTTTAAAGCAGCACACTGAGTGAAATTAAAGATGGTCTAATTGTCTACACGTAGTAAATAATTGTGAATAACAACAAAAAACCCAGTCTGTATTACTTGCTTCACAATAACCATTATAATCACTATGGAATCTATAGAAAGAATACTAGATTTTTCTGTTTGATTTTATGAATTGTTTGTATTCATTTTATATAGAAATAACATGCCAATTCTAATTCATTCACTTCCTGGGAAAGTATTGGATGTGTTGTAATTCCCACTACCTATTTTGTTTGTTTGTTTGCTTGAAATCAATGGTTTCTTTTCTTATTTACATTCTTCAAATGAGATTATCGACATCTGCCAAGGAAGTAAGGCAGTAGGCACTGAAGTGCATTAAATCCTGCAGAGATTTCCAATGATGGCTTCCAAACCAAACTAATAGAAGGACAATATCTAAAATGGTTTGTCATTTTGTATTACATAAGATGCTATCTTTTAAGAACTATGGAACATACTTTTTCAACCAAGTTTGAAACTTATGTATATTCAAGTTTGATCATCACCTTTTCTTTTCACTGATACATTCGGAATTTATTATTTATTATTATCTTTTCTTAAGCTTGTAATAACACTACATTTTTTAATTCCAAGGTTGTTTAAAGGAGATCTCAGGAGGTTGCAAAAAGTAAATACCAACAAACATCAGTATTTTATAAAATATTAATATTTAAATCAGAAGGAGAAATGTTGAAAATAATGTTATTGAATAAAATAAACTAGTTTTATTTTAAATGTTTTATTTCATCTTTGAAGATTTAAAGAAAGTACAGATATTTTGGTTTTGCAATTACTTCATGCATAAATCTAAGGACTGAACTTTGCCTGTATGGATTCAATAAGAATTTGTCATAAATATTAACAGATTTAATTCCCCATTCACTTACAGTTAACAGAATGAGCACTACTGTTCATATTTCCAGCTACCAATGCAATAGCGACCTTTCATATAAGAAGGCAGCCAATAATAGATAATATGATTACTATAGCACTAGACTAATAAAGCAAATTTCTTACAACATAAAATGATGTAGTGGATTACTGATACTAATTAACAAGATACTAATTACGGATTACTAATTAACATGCTAGAGGAGAATATAGCATTTTTAATGTTGCATTAAAAATGCAACTATTTAGCAGCAACAATCACATGAAATTGCAGGTCTTTTTCTTCATTGGAAAGAAAAGGAAAGTGTTTTTTACATAGTTAATAAGATATAGCCAATATAACAGATGTATTGTGTGTTTATTTTGGCTGCCATCATAAAAAAGGCTTATATTTGGGGTCAATTAAGATGTTATCAATTAATTTTAACCTAAAATCTAGATGTTTGGGTTCCATTGGTACATGAAAAATCACTCGTATTATTGTATAGGTAGTCAAGAAATCACTTGAAAGCTGAATTAGGATTATAGGATGTATTTTGACATAATTTAGCTAACAATATTCATTTCTAATAGTTTGCTATTTTCCTTCAACACACAAAAAGAAAAATGTGGAAATAAAATCACACTAAGCACATAATGCTATCAAGTAGGATTTGAAAATTCACATTATTTAAAAGTTCATTCTTTGAAAATCTAAAATAGTTATTACTGGTTATAGACATCTGTGAGGCACTAGTGTAATTAATCACTTTTGATAAGATTCCAAATCTGAGAACTCCAAATAGCTAACAAAAAATGCAACAGCTTTTCCTTTAAAATGTTTAATCTTACATTTGATTTGTGAAGTAATGTAAAGCATTGCAATCTGACAACAGTCACACTGCAGATTCTAGACGGATGATATTATTTGATTTTTTTTCCTCACAAGGAACACTTTTGTCCTCTGTTTTTAATGTAGATTGAAGCAGTTTGAATAGCATGATTCAGGGTTTAATAGATACTATTTGATATTCGTGCTACTTAAAGATTTTCTTATAGTGCTTTGTTATATTATTCAGAAGGAAATGACAGAATTGGTTTGGGGGGAAAACAGATGAAAACAGAAAACAGATGAAAAAAAGCCATTAATGGCTTGAGAAACATTCCACCTAAGTCATTCCTTTCTTTAAACAGCTCTGTTTGAGAAACAGTAAAGGGTCTGTCATATGTTCAAAATGCATACTTAATGTTTGACTAAAGTTCTGTTAGAACACAAAAGAAAAAGAAAAAAATGCCCTAATTATTGGGCTCCATTCTTCTTTATTGGGGAAAGAGGAGGGAGGAAAATGTTCTAATTTTACAGTGTTTGCATGCAAAGCCAAATTTCAGGGCCATCCTTAAAACAGAATACATGTAAAGAAAGTTCAAAGTCTCTGCAAATGTTAGCATGTATAACTTTCATTTCAAGATTGCTGAAATAAAATTGAAAGCCTAATTGGTAGGAAAAGGATGTGTTTCTCTTTCAAATGCCATTACTAATTGTAACCTCATAGCTATGCTTGAAATATTTTGATACTGAGCTACAAATCTCAGGACCTTCAAACCTTCACTCATCTTTTATTTTTGTAACATAAAAGTTTAAAATAAAGAAAGCAGTAAATGGATGACTAAAGGGATTATTTAAAAAAAATTCCCATGAATATCATCAGTATGGCTTGACTAAGAATTCTACTGTTAAAAGTTAAGATATATTGCAAATTTTCACAAATTCCTCCTCCCAGTGGCAATCTATTGAAAAACTAGTCCAAACATTGCAATATCAATTCCACAATAGTCTGGAAATGCGTGTGTGGTTTCATAAACATTATCTCAATTTTGTCTTTGCTGAAAATCTTTGCTGATAGTTAGTTCCACAAATGTAACAAATAGAAGCATCTCTCTCAATACCAGAGGTGGTATTCAGCAGGTTTTGACCAGTTCTGGAGAACCACTAGTGGACATTTTCAGTAGTTTGGAGAACCGGCAAATTCCACCTCTGACTGTCCCTGTCCCCATCTATTCTCTGCCTCCTGAGTCCCAGCTGATTGGCTGGGTCTTCTTTTGTTGCCCTGCACAGGAGACCAGAGCTGGAAAGCAGGTTAGTGGGGTGTGGAGGGAATGGAAATTTTACAGTATCCTTCCCCTGGAGAGGGGTGGGAATGGAGATATTACAGTATCCTTCCCTGCCATGCCCATTAAGCCATGCCCACCAAGCTACGCCATGCCCACCAAGCCATACCCATAGAACCAGTAGTAAAAAAATTGAATCCCACCATTGCTCGATACAATACATAATCCTGGAAACAATTTCCTAGAATTTTGTTAGTACATGCTATTCTTTTTATTCCACATCTCAATAGTGGTTTGCACAATATTTTATGAGTTAAAGTCTGGACAAGTGAGTTCATGAAGATACTTCCAGTTGTGAAATAACCACACTACTGAATAATATAGAATTCTTACTGTCTAGATATTGATTTCATTAGCTGAGTAGGGTTGGATACATTTATTTACATCCAGTGTGTGGAAGTAATTTGCTCTTTGTTTCAGCAGTAATGTGTTCTTTGGTACAGAGGCAAAGATCCACTTACTGGAAAAGTAGCACTTAGACATTCAAACAGCTCTTTAGAAGTGGATGCAAGTATACTTGATGCGTTCAGATTTTGTTCATGTCCACTCAATATAATTAGGGATTTTATTGACACACCTTTTTAGTCAGGTAAAAGTAATGGGAACTCTACCATCCCTTTGAAGTATTTCTGTTAGTGGATATGTATTCTATCTAAATTATTTATATAAAACCAAAATTTAACTCTTGATTAACTGTCCATGAACCTCTGTCATGAACAGAGATCCTCTTAAGAGACCAAGAAAAAAGGAAAAGTATAAGACCCACCCATTCAATGGCAAAAAAATCACACAATTAGCTTATGCAACTGATATCACCAGAAATTCTCAGCCATTGACTAGGAAAGATTAAATAGTCAGTTAGCCATGAAGAAAATATAGACCCTTTACTTTACCAAAGTATCCTATTATCTGTAAGCTATACATTGTAGCTAATATTTTACACTTGTAAAATGTCCATGTTGTAACCACTTAACCCACTCACCTCTTTCCAAATCCCATATGTTGCATTTGCTGGCCAAATTGGAAAGAACTATTATGATATCCCATTAAAGTGCAGTAAAAAAGTAAATATTTATACTTTGGTAAGACTTAAAAGAAGAGGTTTGACAAAGTCTGCATTTATTTCCCTTTCTTTATATAAAGTAGCTTTATCCATGTGCAAAACAGAACGTTAACTTTTCTATGTTGATATATGGGCTTATTCTTGTAAAAATAAATGGCAATGGAAAAAAAAACTGTCTGGCTTTCATAACTTAACTAATTTTGACCAATCATGTAACCATGGTCAGATGAACATTTTCTGAAGATCCAGCCTTCTAGTTAACACTGTAAATGTAAGAGTGTTTACAGTGTGACTACTATTGTGAGACAACCCAGGAGTAAAACACAGGACACAGAGGCTTTGTCTTTTAACAGTGGTTTATATACAAGACTACTATATACATACATAAACCTGTTGAGCGTTCTCTCCTCCCTTTCCTGGTCACCTCTCCAGCCATTTCTGCTCCTCCTCTAACAATCGACCAGTTAAATATGCCATGGTTAAATCCCGCTCTTTCATAGACTCTAGACTTGTCACAAGAACAAGAGCCGTCACATGAGCTGTCAAATGAACTGAGCACCATATGCATCTTGTGTGCCTCAGTAAATGTCATTCCTCTTTCTTCTAACTCAAGGAATGTCCTTCTCATATTCTGCAGGTGTGTGGACATACTCTCCCCCGGCTTCAGCTATGCTTTATACAGTCTCCCTGTCAGCAACACTTTACTACCTGCAATTTCTCTCACATACACACTGCGCAATGCCTCCCAGCATTCTTTTGCAGATTGAAGACCCCTCACGTGGATCAGTTAACTGTCCTTTAAAGCCAGAATTATACCTACCTTCTCATTTTTCCTCTGGTCCCCATCAACCAGGACTGCCGGTGGATTAGTACTAATTGTCCACAACTCCTCCCTCTGAAGGTACAACTCCATCTTCACATTCCAAGAAAGGTAGTTTGTCTCATTCAGCTGAGACAATAAACCTCCTCCCATTACGCCGATGGAGGCCATGTTGTCTGTTTTCCTTCACAAGCCACTAACCACAATTAAACCACGTCACAGAACCCCTGTGGCTATGGTGCAAGCTCTCACTGGGTTTCTCTTTTCTCTAGTCTCTCCAGTCACTCTGGCCTTCTCTCTGTACTGGGCCCATAACCTGTCAGAGTGTTTACAGTGTGACTACTATTGTGAGACAACACAGGAGTAAAACACAGGACACAGAGGCTTTGTCTTTTAACAGTAGTTTATATACAAGACTACTATATACATACATACATGTGTTAAGTAAATACCAGGCAATCAATCAATCTTCAACTCTACATGGAGAACTACAATGGAGATAGAACATGAGGAGAGAGAGATGGCCTCATATGGTGTCCCTTATATAGACAGCTTCTTAAAGTGGCAGTACCCTGCTGTCTCATCCTCAGTTTATTATCCTGGCTTACAGCAGCCTTACAGAAGCTGGTCAGCTATTAAATCTTCATTATCTTAACAGTAAATCTGAAAAACTGTTTCAGAGATCTAAACTGAATGGAACTGCTTGTTTAGTATAACAAACAACTGGCCACAAAGCCTTATTAAGGAATAGATAAACAATTTAACCAATACAGTCAAAAGATGAACAGAAGTAGATGCAAGCATTTTGCATTGACTCATCAGTTCCTATATTACAATAACACAGTTAAAATCAGCCTCAAATATAAGATCTAGCAGGATCATTAATTAATTAAAGATATAATATATACAGGAAAGCAACCAATAGCAAGTCTTACACCCACAGGAAGTGTAGCTTGACATAAAGCCATTTTTGCATTCACAAGGGGCGGCTTCAAACAGTTAACAGCCTCAGCAAAACACAGGAAACGAGAGTTCCAGTGGCATAGTAGAGCTTTAAACACAGAGTTTTGATCCACCTGGTGACCCATGGAAAGTACGTATCTCACAATGGCTGAAGAAAGCATTTTATGGCCATGATTTGCTGTTGTTGGATTACTCAAGGCTGTTTGGACCCATTTTAGAAGATGCTCCTTTATTCTGAAAGCCAAACACCTATCAGTTCTGCCAATGTAATTGTCTCTGCAATTACAAACAAATTGGTAAACATAATAAGTTTTGGTGCTGATAGGTTGTGCTTCCTTAATTAGGGGCAGCAGTAGCCTCTGGGTTTGATGTAATATGTGAAGCTCAGCCGTACTGAATGTTGCTTCAATTAAGGTGTTTAAGTATTGAGTTGACAGGCATGCTAATTGATACCCCATAAAGGGCAGCTCAATAAATACCTTCTTTTTTACTGGAAATTGGAACTCTTGGCTTTGGTTCTCTTATTTTACTGTGCCTGTCAATAAAGCATCTGGGATAACCATTTGAGCAGAGTGTTTGGGTTAAATATTTTAGTTCTTCTTTTAAACAGTCCTCAGTGCAAATTTGATGACCTCTTATAAATAGTGTCCATACCAGCACACATTTTTACCTAATTAGGGTAAAGCTTGAGAAATTCAGATACTGGCCAGACCATGTTGATTTCCTATATACCATTCTTTAATGGAGCCATCACTCCTTTGGATGATTAGTATATCCAGGAAGGGTAACTGCTAATCTACTTCATACTCGATGGTGACTTTCAGGTTGGGATGACAGCCATTCAGATGATGCACAAAGTCATCAATAGTCTGTCTTTATGGACAAAAAAATCAATGTATCTTCTACATAGCGTCTATAATATGACAACCTGGAAATATGATCAGATGACTGTGATTCAATCTTATACATGAAGAAGTCAGCTAAGATTGGACCTAAAGGGCTTCCCATCGCAACCCCATGAATCTGTTAATAAGACTGACCAAGGAAACAAAAAGAAACATTTTCAGTGCATAATAATACAGCCTGTTTGAGAATGTCAATTGGTATAGGAATTGATATCTGGTTAGATCCCATTAAACTGCACATATAGTCAACTGTTTCATGAAGTGGAAAATTAGTGAATAAAGACTGAATGTCTATCAAACAAATGATGTCATCTTTCACATTGAGCGTATTCAACTCATTAGCAAGCTCAAACAAGTCCTTTAAAGTTGTTTTGATAAGCTTCTCTCTTATAGGCACCAGAATATCATGAGCCCAGTGCCCAAGCTCATGGTAAGCGGAGGCAGCCATAGCTAAAATGGGTCTGACTAGCATAAAAATAAAGAATTGATTATTTTGTATCCCTTCTTTGTCTATTATGCAGCATGTTCATTGCAGGTGAAATTGCTATTCTGAGATCATTTTCTTCTGCCTTTCCTGCTGGGGGATAACAGATGTACATTACTGATATGAAGCAATCTGTCATGCCCCTGTTGGAATCTGATTCCGAGGGGGAGGTCGAGCAGCTGACAGGGAATGGGAGTGTGGCTCTGGTGGCTGTGGAAGAAACTGGGGAAAGGCACAGTCCGGCTGGGCAGAGCAGGGAAGAGGTAGAGCAAGGCAAAGTGAACTCAGAAGAAGATCCAGGCCCACCCCCTCTTCATCCTAGGATACGCAGGTAAGAACAGAGAAGGGAGCAACGTGAGTTGCGTGGCTTACAGAAAGGACTCTGATTCCCTTCATTAGCTGCAGCTGGGAAAACAGTGTTTAAAAAAGCAAGCTATGCACAGCAAAGTTGCTGGAAGCAAACTTTGAGTTATCTTTGTTTGTTGAGGCTTATCTTCCCAAATGTGTGTGTTTTGTTGGCCTTTGAATTCTGCAATTCCTTATCCTGACCTGTTCACTTAATTGTGGCAGCATGTGAATTTTTATTTACAGTTTATATATACTTTGTTTTTGGACTGAATTTCCTCCACTTAAAGACTGTTCTTGGGAGAGTTTTTTCTCCAGCCAAAGGTAACTGGACATTGGGGGCAAAGTTGGAGGTATTAAAGGGACTTTTCTTACTTATGTGACTGTGTTGCCTTTGTGCCATGCCCCGGGTCATCGCATAATCTCTCAACCCTACATTTTTCAGTTGCACTGCGATCCTGAAGATTTGGGATATGTGCACTGATATTGATACTAATATAGAACTTACGAACAGTTTATTTCATTTCTTCAATGGAAGAAGAAAAGGGGGGGGGAGACTGATAAAGAAATCCTTCTTGATGTAACCTGAATATATTTAATCTTATATCGAATTTTTATAACCTACACATGACACAATGGAGGGATGAAACCCAGATGGCCGGAACCTATCACCTCTGGGAGAGACAGCCAGGAGATGAAGAGACCATAAAAATTCCACAGTGAGATGTGTCCTGGGAAACTCTATGGAAAAGATCTTTCTAAAAAGGGAGCGGGGGAATAAGGTATGCCCTGGGAAATTCTGAAAAAGATCGTTCTAAAAAGGGGGTGGAGGGAATTAACATGTTGGCTCTTTGTTTTACTAAATACACATCAAGAAAAGGGAAGGGGTTTTAAACCCTTATCTATCTCTGCATGCCTGAGAGACCTTAGACGCTGCTTTTATTTATTTATTGATAAATTTTACTAAGTTTCCAAATTTTAAAAACATAAAATAAAACTTTATACATTGTTATCAACATCAAGACATCTTTTGCATCTCCTCACATTTTTCAGTATATATATTTACTTATTCCTTTACCATTACATCTTACTCTTACTATAAATCAATATCTTTTATCCTTACATCTTAATCTTCTCCAGGGTATATTTACATATTTACACATTCCCTCATTCTTTTCCAAATTGCCATTTTATTTTCTTTTTATTTCTAAACCACTCATACCAGACATCCCAGGCCCTATAATAAATTGAATCTTCTCTGTCTTTTATTTTCATTGTTAGCCTGTCCATCTCTATACAATCTATTATTATTTTTATAACCATGCCTTCCGGTGGAACCCTTTTTTCCTTCCAGAGTTGTGCATATGAAATCCTTGCAGCTGTTAATATATGTAACATAATATATCTGTTTTATTGCATTTTTGTGTTATTATACCTAATAAAAAAGTTTCCGGATTAATTAATTAATTAATTTATTTATTTATTTATTTATTTATTTATTTATTTATTTATTTATTTATTTATTTGATTTGCCAATTGTTTACAAGATAATAAGTATAAGAGTATACATAGTTGTGAATACATGAAATGGGTACATATATGAAAAATAAAAGAATAAGAGAAACAATAGGACAGGGACGGTAGGCACGTTGGTGCGCTTATGCACGCCCCCTACAGACCTCTTAGGAAAGGGGTGAGGTCAATAGTACACAGTCTAAGGTTAAAGTTTTTGGGGTTTGGGGAAGAAACTACAGAGTCAGGTAGAGTATTCCAGACATTGACCACTCTATTGCTGAAGTCGTATTTCCTGCAATCAAGTTTGGTGCGGTTTACTTTGAGTTTGTATCTATTGTGTGCTCTTGTGTTGTTATGGTTGAAGCTGAAGTATTCATTGACAGGTAGGACATTGCAATGTATGATTTTATATACCATGCTTAAGTCAGACCGAAGACGGCGTAATTCAAGGTTTTCTAGTTCTAGAATTTCAAGTCTGGTGGTATAAGGTATTCTACAACGAGTAGAGGAGTGGAGAACTCTTCTTGTGAAATATTTCTGGACTTTCTCAATTGTGCTAATATCAGATACGTAATGTGGGTTCCAGACTGATGAACTGTATTCGAGGTATTGGTCTAGCAAATGTTTTGTATGCTCTGGTTAGTAGTGTGATATTACCAGAGAAAAAGCTACGTAGGATTAGGTTAACAACTCTTAATGCCTTTTTGGCTATGTAGTTGCAGTGGGCTCTAGCACTTAGATCATTAGAGGTGAGTATTCCAAGGTCCTTTACAGAGCTTGGGTCATCAACAAGTTCTTGATTATTCAGCTTGTATTTTATTTTCTGATTTTTTTTGCCAATATGTAAGACAGAGCATTTATTTGTTGAGATTTGAAGTTGCCATTTGTTTGACCATTCTGATACATAGTCAAGATCTTTTTGTAGGGTAGCAGTATTGTCTGTGGTATTGAACAGCTTTACATCATCAGCGAAGAGAACGCAATTGCTCTTAATATGATCACAGAGGTCGTTTATGTAGAGTATGAAGAGAGTTCATACTTAATGAATTTAAGTTCATTAAATTCAATTTTCTGATTTGTGATTTCTTCTATCCATTGTCTAATTGTATTCCAATATTTTTTCACTTCCTGGCATGTCCTCAGGTATGAAAATAAGTGCCTTTTTCTTTTCCACATTTCCAACAATTTGGGTCTGAGTTAAACATTTTTGCCCATCTAGCGGGAGGAAGGTGCCATCTGTAGAACATTTTGTATTGATTTTCCTTGTATGTTGTGGATGTAATTAGTGTGTAATTTGGTCCCCACATTCTCTCCCAATTTTCCAGGTCTATATTGTGGCCAACATTTTTCGCCCATACCACCATCGTCTCTTTGACCACCGCCTCTTCCATTTTAAAATCTAGTAGAAAGTTATATATTCTTGAAATCATTTTCTTTTCCATTTCTTGTAGAATTTTATCTTTTTATATTTTTGATGCTTTTCCAAGCAGAAACCAAATTGTTCTTTGTCCTTCTGATATCTCACCTGAATTTGCATGTATGGCCACCAATCTATCTTTATATTTTGTTGCTGTAATTCTTGTCTCATTTTTAATCTTCCTTGTGTGTCTAATAGGTCTTTGTAATTCCTCTATTTTCCCAGATCCATTGCATTTGGGTAGATTTGTGCTTCCATAGTTGACAGCCAGTTCGGTATTTTAATATAATGATTCTTTTTAATCTTGTTCCATGTCCGAATTAATGAAGCTCTAATCATGTATCTCTGAAAATATGCATGTTGTTTACATTTCCCATCCCATAGGAAACTATGCCACCCTCTCTGCAAGTCGTGACTCTTTATCGACAATACTCTTCTAGTTTCCAGGTTGATCCAATCTTTAATCCATACCATAGCCGCAGCTTGATAATACATTTCCCAGTCAGGGAGTCCAAAGCCATCTCTTTCTCTTTTGTCCTGTAACAATTTCATTTTTATCCTAGCTTTTCCCCCCATCCCAAACAAATTTACTTATTATTCGATCTAATTCTCTAAAAAAGGTTTTATCCAATCTTATTGGTACAGTTTGAAAAAGATATAGTATTTTTGGTAGGGTAGACATTTTAATTGCCGCAATTTTCCCCAGTAATGATAGCTGTAATTTCCCCCACATTTTCAATTCTTTTTTGATTTGTATTATTAATTTGTCATAGTTATCTTTTTTGATTGAAGAGCATCTTGCTGTTAACCAAATGCCTAAATATTTTACCTTTTTCACACTTTGCATTCCCAATTTTCCTTCTAATTCTTTTTTTTTTTTTTTTGCTTATCTTTTAAATTTTTAGTCAATAATTTTGTTTTGTTTTTATTAATCTTAAGGCCTGTGACCTTGGCAAATTCCTCTATTGCTTTTATTAATTTTACTCCCATATCCTCTGGATCTTAAAAAAAAACACTATATCATCAGCAAATGCCTGTACCTTATAATGCTCCTTTTTAATTAAAGCCCCTTTGATTTCTACATTTTTCCTAACGTTTTGCAATAAGTTTTCTAAGGTAAGAATAAAGTCAAGGGGTGACAGTGGGCATCTCTGCCTTACTCCCTTGTTGATCTTGAATGTTTCCATTCTGTCACTGTTCATTATTACACTGGCCATCTGTGTCATATAAATTGTCGAAATCAGTTTAATAAATTTATTGCCAAATTGCATGCTTTTTAACTGTTGTATTATGAACTGCCAATTAACATTGTCAAATGCCTTTTGCGCATCAAGGAAGACCATTGCCAATTGTTTTCCTGGGTTTGCTTCATAATATTCTATTATATTCAATACCATTCTGGTATTATTTTTAATTTGTCTATTTGGTAAGAATCCATTTTGGTTGCTATGAATGATCTGATTAAGGTTTTTTTTTCAATCTTTCTGCCATTATGGACATAAATATTTTATAATCAACATTTAAAAGGGATATGGGCCTATAATTTGAATTAATTGATGGTCCGAATCTTCTTTTGGGATCAATGTTATGTATGTCTCCCCCCATGACTTAGGTAATTTAGACGCTGCTTTTAACCCCTTTTAATCCCTACATGAATTGTCTCATCTCAATAAATGATTCCTTTTCATAAGTTCATTCTAGTTGATTGAATGGGAAAAGTTCTGTAGCCTGATATAAAGCAGCATCAGCAATAGAAATCAGCCCAGAGACATTGTTTTTTTAAAAAAAATATTTCCTCTACCGAGTGGACCCTGCAAAGAAGGAAAATGTCTGAGTACAGCAAGGACCAAGGGGAAGCCGAATGCTGGGGAGAAATGTGGACAGTTACCCAGCCAGACACTGACTCGGTGCACCCCATCAAAGATAGTGAAGCTGCCTACAAAACCTCCACAAACCCCAGTGGTCCATAGGCATAGGAAAGAGTGACAGCTGAGACAGAAGAACCAGGGGAGTAACCCGCACCTGGGGTAATCGTAAACCTGGATGGAAATTGGAGCTGGAGGCCCTATTGGATCAGGAAGAATGGGGTGAGGAGCCACTGGCCGACGAACGACTGAGACAGTACATGAATCGCCTCGTGAGGGAAGCCCTGGAGAACCTTGAGGTGAGGGATGCACCAGGACACCAACGCAGGAGAGCGAGGGAACCAGAAAATGTGAGAACCTGAGTTACCACCCCGGATTCAGCTGAGAATGATAGGGCAGCAGGACAAGCTGAAAAACCAGCAGCCATACCAGGTACCTGACCCCTAACTGCCCCAGAACAGGGGATTAACCCTGGCCAACCCAGAGACATACCACTGCAGAGGAAGGTCCCACCCCTGGGAGTAAAATTTGATGGGGATCCCCAGAAATTGGGATTTTTCCTGGCACAAGTGCTCACCTACTTGCAAGAATACAGCCAAAATTTCCCAACCCAGGGATCCTGAGTACGAGTCGTCACCCTGGCCCTTGAAGGGGCAGCAGCCAGATAGATGGTGATACTCCACAACATGAATGGCCCAGAATTAAGGAACTTCAACCACTTCATAATGGCCCTACACCACCACTTCAAAGACCCTCTCACCGATAGAAAAGCCCGAGACTGTATCAGAGTCATAAAGCAAGGCGGTTGCCCGGTAGCTGAATACACCAAGGAATTTCGTGAGGAATTTCCATTTCTTTCAGTTTTGATTCCCAATTTCTCTGCTAGGGAGGGGTTGATTAGGCATCGGGTACATCCCGAATCCAGCAATGCTGCAACTTCCTCCCACTTCCCTTGGCTGGGGATAAACAGTCTTAGGGGTAGAGTGATTGGCTCAATTGGGTTGCTTACCAGCGGGTCATCTTCTGGATCGCTTTGGGACTGGCTCAGGTCCCCTCGGAGCATTGGGGATTCTTCCTCTGGGTTGTGGGGGATCGGAATCCCACAGCTACTCGGCCTCTCAGTCCAGTCTCCTTTCCTTGAGGGCTGGATGTTCCAGGTTTCCCCCCTGATGGGTGGTCTGGCTTTCTGACAGGGGTTTTCGAACAGCATTCTGCTGCAGGGTGTCCCTCCTTTCCACACTTAAAGCAACCAGACGTTCTTGGAGTCATGGTGGTTTGGGGTTTGAAAACTTCCCGTTTCCCCTGGGATGGGGATCTTTTCCAAAACTTGCCACTGCAGTACCGGTTTCGAGTCATGTCTATGTCTGCCTCCTCTGCCATCATGTACCATTCATGCAGGAGGTTTGGGGCCCCACGGGCCAGGCAGGAAGCTTATAGGTCATCATTTAGCCCATCTTTGAACCAACAGACTAGGATATCCTCTGGCCAGTTGACTCAGCCGGCCAGGTCACGAAATTCCTCGGTGCATTCAGCTACCGGGTAACGGCCTTCCTTTATGACTCTGATGCGGTCTTGGGCTTTTCTATCGGCAAGAGGTTCTTCGAAGTGGTGGCATAGGGCCATCATGAAGCAGTCGAGGTTCCTTAATTCTGGGGCATTGACGTTATAGAGCATCACCATCCATCTGGCTGCTGCCCCTTCAAGGGCCAGGGTGACGACTCGTACTCAGGATCTGTGGGTTGGGAAATTTCACCCATATTCTTGCAAGTAGGTGAGCACTTGCACCAGGAAAAATCCCAGTTTCTGGGGGTCCCCATCGAATTTCACTCCCAGGGGTGGGACCTTCCTCTGCAGTTGTATGTCTCTGGGTTGGCCAGGGTTAATCCCCTGTTCTGGGGCAGTTAGGGGTCAGTACCTGGTATGGCTGCTGATTCTTCAGCTTGTCCCACTGCGCAATCATTCTCAGCTGAATCCGGGGTGGTGGCTCGGGTTCTCTCATTTTCTGGTTCCCTCGCTCTGCTGCATTGGTGTCCTGGTGTATCCCTCATCTCAAGGTTCTCCAGGGCTTCTCTCACGAGGCGATTTATGTACCATCACAGTCAGTCGTCAGCTGATGGCTCCTCATCCCATTCTTCCTGATCTGACAGGGCCTCCAGCTCTAATTTCCATCTGGGTTTACGATTACCCCAGGTGTGGGTTACTCCCCTGGTTCTTCTGTCCCAGCTGTCTCTCTTTCCTATGCCTATAGATCACCGGGTCTTTGTGGAGTTTTCGTAGGCAGCTTTGCTATCTTCGATGGGGTGCACCGAGTCAGTATCTGGCTGGGTAACTGTCGACGTTTCTCCCCAACATTCGGCTTCCCCTTGGTCCTTGCTGTACTCAGACATTTTCCTTTTTCGCAGGATCCCCTTGGTAGACTGAAGGGTTGTTTTTTTTAATTTCCTCTCTGGGCTGACCTCCATTGCAGACGCTGCTTTATGTCAGGCTACATAACTTTTCCCATTCAATCAACTAGAATGAACTTCTGAAAATGTATCAAACATATCAAATCCTTTATTGAGATGAGACAATTCATGTAGGGGTTAAAAGGAGCTACTAAGGTCTCTCAAGCATGCAGAGATAGATAAGAGAGTTTAAAACTACTCCCCTTATCTTGATGTGTATTTAGTAAAACAAAGAGCCAACATGTTAATTCCCTCCACCCCCTTTTTAGAACGATCTTTTTCAGAGTTTCCCAGGGCATACCTAATTCCCCCCCTTTTTTTAGAATGATCTTTTCCAGAGTTTCCCAGGACACATCAAAAAAAAAACCAAAAAAAAAAAAAAAAAAAAAAAAAAAAAAAAAAAAAAAAAAAAAAAAAAAAAAAAAAAAAAAAAAAAAAAAAAAAAAAAAAAAAAAAAAAAAAAAAAAAAAAAAAAAAAAAAAAAAAAAAAAAAAAAAACCCAAAACAAAAAAAAAAAAAAAAAAAAAAAAAAAAAAAAAAAAAAAAAACCAACAAAAAAAAAAAAAAAAAAAAAAAAAAAAAAAAAAAAAAAAAAAAAAAAAAAAAAAAAAAAAAAAAAAAAAAAAAAAAAAAAAAAAAAAAAAAAAAAAAAAAAAAAAAAAAACCCCCCCCCCCCCCCCCACCCCCCCCCCCCCCCAAAAAAAAAAAAAAACAAAAAAAAAAAAAAAAAAAAACTCACTGTGGAATTTTTATGGTCTCTTCATCTCCTGGCTGTCTCTCCCAGAAGTGATAGGTTCCCGCCATCTGGGTTTCATCCCTCCATTGTATCATGTGCAGGTTATAAAAATTCAATATAAGATTAAATATATTCAGGTTACATCAAGAAGGATTTCTTTATCAGTCTCCCCCCCCTTTCTTCTTCCATTGAAGAAATGACAGATACACGGATCTGACACAAGGAATGTCAAATAATTTTCAAAAACATATCTCTTACTGATTTTTTAAAAGATTAATTATTCTTTGGCTTTAGAAATATAATTTTATAACATTATGATCATATATTAATACTTTCTGAATAATCACATCTTATGATGAGTTTTTACAAAGGAAAAAGATGTTCCTATTGTATCAAGTCTGAAGTGGCTATCTTTTTATTGCCTGCTAGTCCCATAGAGCTATAACATTTAGAGGGGTTGCTGCGAGGCAGAATAATCTGGACCATTGGTAGTTACTGGTTGTAACATTGTACTTTCTTTTACTGATAACTTACGGAGACCAGTAATTTAGATTTTTATAGTACATGGCATAGTTCTAATAGAAGTAGTATGTTGTTGGCCCAAAAGAAAATAATTTTAAAATACCTGGTGTATGTTAAGATCAGATACAGTTCTGGAGAGAAGAAGCTGCATAAGGGAGGATCTGGTTGGCAGTTAAATGGGCTAATATGGATTAAATTGTTGCCATGGCTCCTGAATAGTCTATTGGTCTGTCTGTTCCTATCCAGAATAAGGCCAGCCTTATAAGCCTATGGGACTAGCAGGCAATAAGGATTTATGGCTGCTGGGTAAGAGTAGGAAAAGATTCACAAAAGCATTTGAGGGCAAAATCTTGGAAAGAACATAAATCTTTATTGTAAAAAAAGTCCTTTTAAACATATAAATAGATAAATCAGAAGAGTATTGAAGAGGATATGCACCATAGAACTTTTCTAGAAGGCTATCCACAGATGATAGAAAAAAAGGAGATAAAAGGTTTGCCTTTCAGAAGATCACCAGTGGATCCAGGGACAACTGTTAGATTTATGTACTATGAAGGATCCTAAATTATCAATTGATTTGAGAAGCCCCTATCTTAAACCTAGATGATAAATAGGAACTGTTCTAGAAATTAATAATATAGAAGGGTTCTTGTGTGGTAGGAATTGTATCTGTTTCTGTTATATTATAAAGAGTAAGGCATGATTTGTCAGTAGAAAGTAAAATGCCTCCTTCCCTCTACCTTCAGAATAGTGTGAGGAAATAACAGAAAAGAATATAATGAGAACATTTTCTACAGCAGAGAACTTACATTACTTTAATGTAATTTATCATTCATATTACAGAAAGAAGAAATTCAGCGAAAAATAAGAACAGTTGCTCATCATATTCATTGTCTAGGCTGAAACTGAATATTATTATAGACAATAAAGCACATGGAAAGAAAAACAATCAAGTAAAATAAATTAAAATGGAATTCTAAAATGACTAGGAAGACCAAAATAAAGTACAGTAGAATTAGCTAAAAATTATACAACACTCCAAAGCTCTCCACAATACTCTACTCAACACACTGAAATCCAAGGGAGATTGCCATTAGTGAAGCATGAGTTCTACAAGCTACACATTCAATTTTTAAACAAATGTGTTTTTAGAGTCTTCATCTGACAGAAGGAGATTTATGTGGAAATCATTTGGCCACTGATTCAGTGTACTCAAATAGAAAGGAACATGCATAGGTTTCTACTTGAAACTTGCCCTCCAGTTCAGCCAATGGCAAGCTGTCAATTTTGACCATTTGTTGCCTGTTTGACAGGAATGCTTCTATCCAGTTATGCAGGTATCCAGAGATACCATAAGCCTTAGTTTTAGGAGTAGTTTGTCATGTACCACTGTGTCAGACTGTGCTCCCTCTAAATCCCAAGAAAGAAATACTCAGACTCCATGGTGTAGAGCAGAATTATTCTTTTACTGGAAGATAAAGTGGAAACGACAGAGCCAATTCCGAAACTAAGAAATTGGCGGGTAGAACACATATACAAAGGAATAGAATTGCTCCCACCCCCCAAAGTTCAGATGATTCTTCCAATTAAAACTTCTGAATATGATCATGTGGTCATCTCCAGGTGGTGATGAGGCTATTGTCAGTTGACCTTGACATATTTTGATAAAAGTTCGCAGTTGCGCAAAAAAGGACAGAGGCTAGCGAAGAAATGGAAAGTTAAAGAAAAGAATCCCACCTCCCCTTGCTAACCCAGCAAAGGAATGCAAAACACCTCCTGCCTTCTTCCCCTCCAAGATTCCCCCCTCCCACCGTTTCATGACAGCCGAAAGAACATACATAGCCATGCCCTGGAGTCGTTTCTCCAGCCATAGGGCTGCCTAAAGAAGCTATCTGAAGCAGCTTTTAAAAGAACTTAGTTTACATTCTTACAAGTTTAATGTAATGGATACCTAGGTTTAGCTTAGCCTCGTGGAGTTGTTGGACCAATAAATAGAAATATACACAGTTCAGCTGTAATTATCTGTATCTATAGAGAAAAAAATGATAAGAATTGCTGTTGGGCTTCTCTGAGCATAAAGGAACATCTGGGCAGTATGTGTGTTTTGCCCTCTCCTGTATTGCACTACAAATCCTAAACACAGAAAACAAAATGCTTGCTTGACATATTTCCTATCTTCTGGGACTTTTTTAACCCTTGAAAAGTACATGATATTGTTTTGCTGTATTGTATGTCATTCCCATCAGCGATTCCTATGAAAGACATACTGCTGTTATTCATACTATATATCAGTGATAGCGAAACTTTTCGGCATCAAGTGCCCAAACTGGAACATGTGCATGTGCGCACACATGTGCATGTGTGTGCGCGCTGGAATGGCGGAAACTGAAGACCAGCTGGCAATGGCCTGCGTGCCTACAGAGAGGGCTCTCCGTGCCACCTCTGGCACACATGCCATAGGTTCGTCATCACGGCTATATATTATATAGTAGATATACTAGAGGTTATATCCAGTGATGGGGTTTAGCAAGTTCTAGCCAGTTCGGGTGAACCAATAGCAATAATTCTGCTGTTTTATCATTATAATAAAGTTCTCAATGTTTTATCATTTTAATTAAAATAGAAGTAGATAGAAATTATTTAAAATAATTCACTGGATCTAGTTTAATGCTTTACATTTTAAAACTATTCCTGTAACAAAAATGGAGTGTCAACCCTGAAGTTGGCTGAACTGTGGCCATTTCCTTTTTGTAGCTTTTCTTTAGGGAGGTTTCTCTTCTCACTGCTTCAGGACTGACACAGCCTGGAGCGAAGAGGCCAGGGAATGGGGTGTAGAGATAGCTGGGGTGTTGTAGCTTAAATAAAATTATTTCCCCTGGGAATCAAGGACATTGGTGCAAGTGTTCGAAAGGTGGAGACTGAGGTCACCTAGCAACTGGACTACATGCTGATTGGACCATGTGACTGGAGACTCTGGGAGAAATGACAAACTTTTAATTTTATGTAAAACTGGCAGAAACTTAGAGCTGGTTTTCCACTAAGAATGTGCCAATTTGATATGTCCCAATAAAATGTTATTTGAGGAATTTGCCTGCCTTGGAGTCCTTATTGAGTGGGATGTATTACTTGAAACCTTGACATGGAGAAAACAGCACTAAGAGCTTTCAGTATAAAAGATATCAGTGCAAACTGTTTTTAAAATTGTTTTTATCAACTGCAAGTAATGAATAAAAATGTATTATTTATATAGAAATAATCTTTCCATATATCTACATCTACACACTTTTCTATATGTCTATATATTTCTGTCTCTATTTCTCTATTCTTCTTCACTCAGGGTAAAATTGCAGTACCAATGTAATAATCCTACTGATAGATACTGTTGATTTGTATCACTGAGAGCAAAATGTTATAAATGGGTGATTTCACAGTTTATTTTACCACATCTGTTTCAAGTCAAAGTAATGAGGAACCAAATACAGAATCTTTGGATCAAGTAGATTAAATATTGGTACTGCTGTTTTTTCTACACTACATTTTCAGTGCCTTGGTCATGTCCTTCCATCCACTGTTACTGGCAGTAGTTTCTACTCAGAACTTGGAAGTTAAGGACAATCTCTACTAGTATCTTCTACTCAACCCACCAAAAACATAACTATAAAAGACAGACCAGAAATAAAAGTTAAAATAAGCAAAAGAATAGTAAGAGAACACCTGTCTGATCTTGATGAACACAAATCACCGGGGCCTGATGGATTACATCCCAGAGTTTTAAAGGAGCTGGCAGAGGTCATCTCAGAACCACTGCACCATATCTTTCAAAAATCCTGGAGCTGGGGAACTATCAGAGGACTGGAAAAGAGCTGATGTGGTTCCCATCTTCAAAAAAGGGGGAAAAAACCAGACCCAGCAAACTATAGACCAGGGGTGGGCAAACTTTTTGGCTCGGGGCCGCATTGACTTTTAAAATTTGACAGACGGGCGGGTCAGCACAAGATTTTTGGGAATCGCCCCCCCTTCCCCACCCTCTTCTCCTCCTTCCCCTCCCCTCGGAGGCCCCCTGAGTCAGGAGTTGCTACCGCCGGGCGGCTCCAGTCCCGTGTTGCCTCGGGAAGAGAAAGGCAAAAGGAAGAGCCGCGGCGGTGCTTTGCAACGGGAGCAGCGGCACCGGAGGCTCAGGCTCAGCGGCTCCTGGTTTTGCCTTTTGCTTCCCAAGGCAACACGGGACTGGAGCCACGCCGAGCTGCGCCGGCGGTAACAACTCCTGACAGCCCCAGCCGGACACCTGAGCGGAGCCCGAACGGAACTGCCTGTTGCTGCTGCTGGTGCACCGCTGGGTCGCCTCCTCCAAGCAGCCCGCCCGCCCGCCCGCGGGCTTCCCTCTGCCGTGCGGTTCGGGGCCAGGCGCGAGTGCCTGTGAGGAAAAAGGAAGCCGAAAGTTGCTGGGAAGTTGCTCGGGTGCTGGGAGCAGGCTTTAATGTGCCGCCCGAGCAAAGTTTAAGCAGCCCGCCTGCCCACCGGGCGGAACCCTTCCCGCTCCTCAGCGGGAAGACGCTCTAGCCTGCAAACGTTGCCTTTGCAAAGTTTAAGCCTGGAAGCCCCGGGAAAAAAGGGGATCGGCGGGGACTCACCTTCGGAGAGGTCACACTCGAAGGTGATTTCGAACTCCCAGCCAAGGCCTTTGCAAAGTTCTTTTCTTTCCTACCCCGAGAGCACTCCGCACTGTTTTGCAGCTTTGGGGGCCACGCGGCACAGGGCAATACGCCACGCCCAGCAATTTTTTTCAGGGGCGGGCCGGATTGGACAGACCAACGGGCCGGATGTGGCCCGCGGGCCGTAGTTTGCCCACTCCTGCTATAGACCAATCAGCCTAATATCAATACCCGGGAAGATACTGGAAAAGATAATAAAAAAACAGATCTGCCAACATCTAGAAACAAGTAAAGTAATAACTAGCAGTCAGCACGGGTTTGTTTCAGAACAGATCATGCCAAACCAATCTTATTTCATTCTTCAAAATAGTGACTAAATTAGTAGACCAGCAAAATACTGTGGATATAATATACACTGCTCAAAAAAATAAAGGGAACACAAAAATAAGACATCCTAGATCTGAATGAATGAAATATTCTTATTAAATACTTTGTTCATTACATAGTTGAATGTGCTGACAACAAAATCACACAAAAATTATCAATGGGAATCAAATTTAGCAACCCATGGAGGTCTGGATTTGGAGTTACACTCAAAAGTAAAGTGGAAAAAAACACTACAGGCTGATCCAACTTTGATGTAATGTCCTTCAAACAAGTCAAAATGAGGCTCAGTAGTGTGTGTGGCCTCCACGCGCCTGTATGACCTCCCTACAATGCCTGGGCATGCTCCTGATGAGGTGGCGGATGGTCTCCTGAGGGATCTCCTCCCACACCTGGACTAAAGCATCCCCCAACTCCTGGACAGTCTGTGGTGCAACGTGGCATTGCTGGATGGAGCGAGACATGATGTCCCAGATGTACTCAATTGGATTCAGGTCTGGGGAATGGGCGGGCCAGTCCATAGCATCAATGCCTTCGTCTTGCAGGAACTGCTGACACACTCCAGCCACATGAGGTCTAGCATTGTCTTGCATTAGGAGGAACCCAGGGCCAACCGCACCAGCATATGGTCTCACAAGGGGTCTGAGGATCTCATCTCAGTACCTAATGGCAGTCAGGCTACCTCTGGCGAGCACATGGAGGGCTGTGCGGTCCCCTAAAGAAATGACACCCCACACCATTACTGACCCACTGCCAAACTGGTCATGCTGGAGGATGTTGCAGGCAGCAGAACGTTCTCCAAGGCATTTCCAGATCCTGTCACTTCTGTCACATGTGCTCAGTGTGAACCTGCTTTCATCTGTGAAGAGCACAGGGCACCAGTGGAACATTTGCCAATCTTGGTATTCTCTGGCAAATGCCAAACGTCCTGCACAGTGTTGGGCTGTAAGCACAACCCCCATCTGTGGACATTGGGCCCTCATACCACCCTCACGGAGTCTGTTTCTGACCATTTGAGCAGCCACATACACATTTGTGGCCTGCTGGAGGTCATTTTGCAGGGCTCTGGCAGTACTCCTCCTGTCCCTCCTTGCACAAAGGCGGAGGTAGTGGTCCTGATGCTGGGTTGCCCTCCTACGGCCTCCTCCACATCTCCTGATGTACTGGCCTGTCGCCTGGTAGCACTTCCATGCTCTGGACACTACGCTGACAGACACAACAAACCTTCTTGCCACAGCTCACATTGATGTGCCATCCTGGATAAGCTGCATTACCTGAGCCACTTGTGTGGGTTGTAGACTCCATCTCATGCTACTACTAGAGTGAAAGCACCGCCAGCATTCAAAAGTGACCAAACCATCAGCCAGAAAGCATAGGAACTGAGAAGTGGTCTGTGGTCACCACCTGCAGAACCACTCCTTTATTGGGGATGTCTTGTTAACTGCCTATGCTTTCTACCTGTTGTCTATACCATTTGCACAACAGCATGTGAAATTGATTGTCAATCAGTGTTGCTACCTAAGTGGACAGTTTGATTTCACAGAAGTGTGATTGACTTGGAGTTACATTGTGTTGTTTAAGTGTTCCCTTTATTTATTTTTTTGAGCAGTGTATTTAGATTTCAGCAAGGCAGTCAACAAAGTAGACCACAACCTACTTCTTAGTAAGCTAGAAAAAAGTGGAATAAATAGCACCACCACTAGATGGACTTGCAACTGGCTGGCAAACCATACTCAATGAATAGTCCTTAATGGGTCTAAGTCTCCATGGAGGGAAGTAAGCAGTGGGGTGCTGCTAGGTTCCATCTTAGGCCCAGTACTCTTCAATATCTTCATTAATGACTTAGATGAGGGAATAGAAGGGGAACTTACCAAATTTGCAGATGATACTAAGCTGGCAGGAATAGCTAACACCCTAGAAGATGGGCTCAAGATCCAGATGGATCTTGACAGACTAGAACATTGGGCCATATCTAACAAAATAAAATTCAGTGTAGAGAAAAATAAAGTCCTATACTTAGGCAAGAAAAACCAAAACTACACATATAGACTGGGTGAAACCAGGCTCAATAGCAGTAACTGTGAGAGGGATCTTGGAGTCTTAGTGGACAGCTAAACATGAGCCAGCAGTGTGCAGCAGCAGCCAAAAAAGCTAATGCAATCCTGAGTTGTAATAACAGAGGGATTACAGATCCCTCTGTATTGGGGTACTAATAGCACTCTATAAAGCCTTAGTAATACCACACCTAGAGTACCTCATTCAGTTTTGTTCACCACATTATAAAAAAGATGTTGAGACTCTAGAAAAAATACAGAGAAGAGCAACCAGGATGATTAGGGGACTGGAGACTAAAACATACGAAGAACGGTTGCAGGAACTGGGCTTGGCTAGTCTAGTAAAGAGAAGGACCGGGGAGACATGATAGCAGTCTTCCAATATTTGAGGGGCTGCCACAGAGAGGAAGGGGTCAAGCTATTTTCTAAAGCACCTGTAGGCCAGACAAGGAATAATGGATGGAAACTGTTAGGAATGTAAGTCACGTAATAGTTGGGTTGGAAAATATATAAACCAGGATAGACATTTTAATACTGTCTCTTTAAGGGAATGCTAAAATGGTAATTGGGTGTGGTTCCTCAAGTGGCCATAAGATGGAGCCAGAAACCTGGGTTGTTTAGTCCATTCCTGTTCTGGAGAGTGTTGCAGTTCCTATTGACTGTTATTCTTGGATTTAATGTAAGCCTGTTACTGAACTGTTTTGATGCTGGACTTTGTTATTTGGATTATCCATGGACTGAAAACTGACTGCTTTACCAGTGAATGACTTGGACTGCTTGTTTGGACTTTGCTTAAACATTTATTGGAAGTAAAAACCTACATTTTACTATACAGTATATCTGTGTGCTAGTTGTGTATTATTCTTCACTACTCTCACTACATCTCCCTGTGTGTGCTCATTCTCCTTACGGGGAATTACCTCAACAGAAACTGAACAGGGAGAGATTTAACCTGGAAATAAGGAGAAACTTTCTGACAGCAAGAACAATCAACCAATGGAACACCTTGCGCTTGGAAGTTGTGGGAGCATCATCACTTGAGACTTTCAAGAAGAGATTAGACTGCCATTTGTCAGAAATGGTGTAGGATCTCCAGCTTGGGCAGGGGGTTGGACTAGATGACCTATAAGGTCCCTTCCAACTCTGATTATCTGTTATCTGTAGTAGGATGCTACTTCTTTGGTTGAAGAGGAAGAAATCAATTGTAAATTTAAACTAGTTATTATGTAGACCTATTAGTTTAAGATTAGAACAAGTCTGAAAAGATTATTATCATAATGGCCCAGGGTTTGCTGCCTGTAGTAAATAAAAATATTCTGGAAGGTAGAAAGGGTCAGGGAAATAGTGGAAATATAATTTATCAGCTCCCACTAAGCCTCCTTCTCATTTTAACCATCTCAATTGATATAAATACCAGGATTAAAGAATGCACTCTTACTACAAATAAACTAATACCATGATCATCTGTTAGAAATTTAGATCCACGAAAAAATAAAAAATAAAAAGTAATATAGCAATATTGAGCAATGTCAGTATTACAAGACACCACAAAGCATCAAAAAGGTATAGGTTTTCCTGAAATTCTTCATCAGCAAGTTATTCTGTTACGTTCTGAGCATGGGCGCAAGGAACGGAGACGAGGCTGTGAACAGTGAACTTCAACTCTTTATTAACGATCAGGAACAGAGCAAAAACCCTGGGCAGCAACAGCCCTTTTATAGGGCTGGCTGCTGTCCCATTAACCAATGACTTCCATTGAAACGTTTAAATTGTACCCAATGAGAGACGTTCCGCTAATAGCCAATCAGATTGCTCCGTAAGGACCAATCCCAGCTTGCTATTCACGGACCAATCAAAAGTGTAGGATTACGAGCCTGCTTTTCTATTAAGGTTGTGTGGGAAGTGTATTCATTTTGTGACTCAAAACTCAAGATGAAAAAGGGAGGTTTTCCTTTTGAAGTAAGGTAATGCAGTATCAAACACTGATTAGGATGCTGACTGATCTTGGAATGTTTTTGAAGTGCTGGGAACTATCACACATTTTGGAATGCCTTTGAAATGCTAGATACCGGATAAAGAAGTGTCTGTTACGAGCTAGGCACCATGAAAGATAATAAAATGTAACTTGTATCCTGAAAGATAGATTGTAAATCAAGCCATTTGTATACTGGGGGGAGTAGTAGGGGGTAGTTTTGGGTATAAGAGTAGAGCCTTTAAGCTTTGCTTAAAGGGCAGGAACCCGTTTCTGCAGAAATGTTACAATAAAACCTTTTTCCTTGGATCAACTTTGAATCCTGGTGGTTTTTTCTTAGCCACAATCTCACAATTTGGGGGCTCGTCCGGGATCTTCGACGGCGCCGACTGGAAAACGGGGACCAGGTAAGAGAGTGGCCACAACCTCCCATTGAGAGGCACCTCTCCCCGAATTCGGTCAGACTCCCGAGGTGACTGGGAAATCCAGACGATCCTTGGAAAAAGAACTGAGAAGAAATGCCGGCTGAGAGTGTGTGAGATTGATCTGAGTTGGGGACGCCCACACATCCTTTGACTGACTGCGGAAAGTCCAGGAGTGATCAGATCAGGTAAACTTTGTTTCCTTTCATTTGTAGCCAAAAGAGAGAGGTCCTTAAACTCCCTGGGGGAATCCAGCATCTGCTGGAGGACTGGGCTTAGAAGTCTGAGAGAAAGGGGTCCTTAAACTCTCTGGGAGAATCCAGCGTCTGCTGGAGGACGGGACTGGTGAGTCAAGGCTCTGGGAGTCTGAAAGAGTAGAAGATGGGGAAGGGACAAAGCAAGGCTCTGGGAGCCTGGAAGAAGCCTGTCTGGGACAGGGAAAATTTGACAATGGCAGAAAACCAATTCCGGTAGATTCGCCTCTTGGGACAGCCATTTCAGAAGTGGTTCTCCCCGAATTTAAAGGAATTCACCAGACATCTCGAAAAGAAAAACATGATTTATCTTTGTCGAGATCGATGGCCAAAATACTCTTTGATTGATCCTAAATTCCCATATCACTGGAGTCCTGAGGGGGAAACCAGTAGCTATTGGATGACCAAATTGCGGGACTATATTCTCCAACACAAAATGACTACTCAAATTGCATACATAGATGTATGGTTTCATGTGAAATTTGAAGGTCCCGTCCCTCCAATTGAGGGTCAATACATGTCAGAACAAAAAGACAATGAGAGTGAGATGGATGATTGGCTGCAGAGTCCGCCGCCCGCAAATCCTAATTTGAATAACGCGCCCGCCAATGTTCCTATGGCACCACCGCCATTGCTGGTGGCACAACCCCTTCCTCAGCCGCCCCTTTACCCGCGGCTGAGAAAAGAAGTAGAAGAATTAAAGAGAAGTGTTCAGGATTTTCCATTCAGAGAAAAACCTGAAGTGGATGCATTTCCTCTTAGGGAAGTCCCTAATGGGATCAATGCTGCAGGCAACCCGGTGACAGTCTTTGTGGCTGTCCCCATAAAACCAGCCGAGTTGCGATGCTTATCGGGAGTTGATGTATATCCTGGGGACTATTGTAATAGGCTTCGGGACAGCCTAGTTAAATATTCTGGTGTGGATCCAACCACACCTGCTTTTGAATCCATGTGGAGAAAATGCAGTTTGTGACTGGGGCTTGGCCAGATATCCAAAAGAAAATTCAGAAAATGGATAATTGGGGAGCAGTGGGAATTGTTGATCTCCTGAAAGCAGCCCAACAAGTTTTTGTGAACAGAGACATTGTAAAAACCAGACAGAAGTCACAAATGATGGTTGCAGTTGCACAAGCTGCAGCAAAGAATGAGGTGAAGAAAAGTGGGAATTTTGGGAAGGATCCGACTGGAGAAAGGAGAGAGAATTTTGGGGGATACAATCAGGGAAGTTTTCGGGGTAGAGGAAGAAGTTCCAGAGGAAGAGGCATGGGAATGAGACAACCTGGAATGGATGGGAGTTGCTTCAGGTGTGGGAAGGAAGGTCACTTTGCGCGCGAGTGTCCTACCAACCGGGAGGAAAGGAGTTATGCATTATATGATGATTAGGGGTGTTCCGGCTCCTTTAAGAGGACCTGCGGGGAGCCATTGGTAAACATTTTAGTGGGTCTTAACTGTCAGGAGCGGCTGTTCCTGATAGATACTGGCACAAGCCGGACTTCTGTATGTGATCCAATAGAAGGTGCGCATAAATCCAAGAAAGCGATAAAGGTGGTTGGGGTGAGTGGAAAATCACAGGATGTGAGTGTGTTTGAACAAATCAGACTGGAGATGAATGGGGTGGTGATTGAAGCTGAAGGGAGTATTCCTGATCCTGAATTTATTGGGAAGAGATTTGTTGCCTGTGTTTGGTATCCAGCTGTGGGATACCGGGAAGGGAGTAAGGAAGTGGAAAATGGTTGTGGAAGATGAGAGAGCAATTTCAGATGAGGTCTGGGCAGGAGGAGAGAAGGCAGGGCGAATGAACATTCAGCCGATTAAGATTCAAGTGCAGCCTGGGGTGACAAAGCTTTGGACCCCACAATATTCAATGAGTAGAAGGGGGAGAGAGGGGTTGATCTGAAGGATGCCTTCTGGGCATGCCCCCTTGAGGAGGGGAATAGAGACCTGTTTGCATTTGAATGGGAAGATCCCGAGAGTGGAAGAAAACAGCAGTTTTCTTTGCTGTTTGGACAGGCTTTGAAAAGTTAGTGTCTTTTGAGAAAAGGAAGGGGATTATGTTGATTCAGTATGTGGATGATTTGTTGCTGACTGGAGAGAAAGAGGGGGAGGTTAGAGCGGCATCCGTGGCTTTGCTGAATTGGCTGAAGGAGCAAGGATTGACAGTTTCATGGGAAAAGATCCAGTTTGTGGAAAAGAAGGTGAAATATTTAGGGCATTATATTCAGCAGGGGGTGAGGTCCTTGGATCCTGAAAGGGTGAAAGGGATCATGAGCCTGGCTCCCCCCAGAAATAAGACAGAAGTCAGGAAAGCGCTTGGATTGTTGGGGTATTGCAGAGCTTGGGTGGATCAATACACTGTGTTAGCTCAATTTTTGCACAGGAAGCTGGTAGGAGAAGGAGAGAGTATAGAATGATTAAAGGGAGATGATGAGAGATGGGAGGTTTTAAAGAAGGCATTGTCATCCGCACTGGTTTTGTCTTTGCCCAATTTGAAGCTCCCATTTCCTCTGTATGTGTCAGCAGCACAGGGAACGGCACTAGGAGTATTGGCACAGAAGAGGGGGGGGCAATACCAGCCCATCGCTTTTCTGAGCAAAACTCTGGAGCCGATGGTGAGAGGATGGCCAGTGTGTGTGTAAGCTGTGGCTGCTACAGCTATGTTGGTGGTAGAGAGCAGGAAGTTAACCTTTGGGGGGGGCTTGTTGTGCATTCACCCCACCAGGTTACTTCTGTGCTAAGTCAGTTGGCAACAACTTGGATGACAGAAGGGCAGATTCTCAAATATGAAACCATTTTGAGAACCAGCCCAGACATGGTGATTGGGACAGATAGGAATTTGAATCCAGCAGAATTCCTAGAAGGAAGAAGACAGGAGTGGGAAGCTGAGGACCATGATTGTTTATTGCAAGTAGATTTGATGACAAAGGTGAGGGAGGATCTGGAAGAGACTTCTCTGAAGGAAGGGGAAAGATGGTTTGTGGATGGATCAAGTAGGGTTGAGGAAGGAAAGAGGAAATCAGGATTCGCAGTTGTGACAATCTGGACTGATTCCAAATATGCCTGGGGTGTGAAGCACCCCAGAGGTAGTTGGGAACAGGTAGGCAGACAAGTGGGCAAAAGAAGCTGCAGGGGAGATAGAGCTGGTGATGGTATCAATTCCCTTGCTAGAAATGGAAGAAGATGAGGATTGGAAACCTGAAGGAAAAGAGAAAGATGATTTGGAAAGAGAAGAGTGTACATTAACTGAGGATGGGTGGAGAACCTCAGAGGGGGTGAGGGTGGTCTCTGTGAATGCAATGAGGGGAATTCTGGAAAAGGTACATGAGGGAGGGCGACCTCTAGTGGGCTGGCCTTTCCAAAGAGCACAAATTGATTTCATTGAATTACCAGAGAAGGGGGGGGGGGTTGGAAATACTTGCTTGTGAACTTATCTTTGGCACTGCTCAGAATCAGAACATGTCCAAGGAAAGACACTGGAGTCTCTCCATTCGAGATGCTACTGGGGCGACCCTACTTGGCGAAAATAGGGAATCCAATTCCTGAATTTAAAGACTTGTTTTTGAGAAAATATTTGCAGGTACTGTCCAGGTTTTTTTGCTTTTTCTGTATAAACAGAGACTGTTGGTGCAACGACCACCTCTTGCTGGGAGCCAACATCCCTTTGAGACTGGAGATTGGGTTCTGACAAAGACTTGGAAAGGCGAGAAGCTGCAGCCTAGCTGGAAGGCCCGTACCAGATGCTGTTGACAACTGAATCTGCAGTTCGCACTCCGGAATGAGGCTGGACGCATTACAGCAGAGTCAAGAAGGCACCGGAACCTGAGAAACCTTGGAGGGCAGTTCCAGTGGATGGTCAGCCGCTGAAGCTCACTTTGAAAAGATGAAGAAGTCTGAACCCTGGACTGAGCTAATTGTCTTTATTCTAGGACTAGGACTGGGAACTTCCTGGGGAAGCGAGGATTCACATCAACCCCAGAATGTTACTTGGGTTGTACTTGATTCCCATTCAGATATAGTCAATTGGACTAGCGGAAAGAGGCCTCCCAATACTTGGTTTCCAGAACTGCAATTTGATTTGGGAAGGGTCCTCTTGTCCACCACCGATGACACGCTCATAAAGAAACATCATTTTTACGTCTGCCCTGGACATAAAACTGAAAGAAGCTACAAAAAGACTTGTGGAGGGGCTGATCAGTTTTAATGTGCAGCCTAGAGTTGTGTGTCTACGGGACACATCTGGTGGGACACTCTGTTCAAAGGTGATCTGATACAGATCATTCTGGGATAGTACAGGACTCCATGAAAAAACTGAGGGAAGGACTGAACCAAAGAAAAAGAGAAAGGGAATAGGATCCTTAATTTTGTTATTATTAATCTTCACCTTTGGTCCATGTATCTTGAACAAATTAATGTGAGTTTGAGTCAAAGATGGAACAAGAACAGGGGGGATTGTGGGAAGTGTATTCATTTTGTGACTCAAAACTCAAGATGAAAAAGGGAGGTTTTCCTTTTGAAGTAAGGTAATGCAGTATCAAACACTGATTAGGATGCTGACTGATCTTGGAATGTTTTTGAAGTGCTGGGAACTATCACACATATTGGAATGCCTTTGAAATGCTAGATACCGGATAAAGAAGTGTCTGTTACGAGCTAGGCACCATGAAAGATAATAAAATGTAACTTGTATCCTGAAAGATAGATTGTAAATCAAGCCATTTGTATACTGTGGGGGGGAGTAGTAGGGGGTAGTTTTGGGTATAAGAGTAGAGCCTTTAAGCTTTGCCTTTCGTTCCTCCCACCTGCCAGGGCAGGAACCTGTTTCTGCAGAAATGTTACAATAAAACCTTTTTCCTTGGATCAACTTTGAATCCTGGTGGTTTTTTCTTAGCCACAATCTCACAGTTGTTAAACTTTATTAAATACGTTTGTTAGTTCATAACAATTCAAATAAAACAATTATTATAGAAGTACAAAAAGGAAAAAAACAAAATTAGAGCAGACATTTCAACAATGAGTCCTGCAATTGAAATCAGATTCAAAATGGATTCCTAGGACAAAGTCACTGTTAGCATTCTCTTCTTATATTCCTGAACAATCAACAATTATCATGAGCACATCACAATTTAAAAATTCTCTTTCAGAAAGAGAAGGAAATATTTGTGGCTGAGGATTGAATTGAGGTGCTTGGTTGTTTTTTCTGCAAACATTTCACTACCCAACTAGATAATATCATCAGTGATAAAGAGTATGGAGTTTGCTCCCCATTTCTACTCAGAAGCTTGCCCTGTCTGTTTTGGTGGGGGCATGGTTCTCTTTTTGGCAGTTCCTCTTTCAGAAATGTCAATATTGTAAAGTTGCTGCATGCTATTAATATTTTAATTTAATTAATGTTAGTTTAATTTTAATCCAGAATTTTTACTTTAATACTCTCCTTAAGAAGAAAGCCTGGACAGCTTTTACAATTAAGGGGGCAGTTTATCCATAAGATGGCTAGGATTTTATACATTTCTTTCTGATAATGTTTCTGGGCTCCACATTGAGCCCACAGACTTTATTTAAAATCTTATCTTTGTTTTGTAAGTCTGAAAAAAGGATGTGTATTTTTTCTAACTGCCTTCCACAAAAAGTTTTTGAAAATTCCCTGAGAGAGATAAGGAGAAATATAATATGAAATGAAGAACCATATTTCAAAGGCTGAATGCATTTTTTTTTGTTTAATTATATAATCTCTAAAATATATTGAAGAGGGAAAAAGATGATATAATGTCTGTCAGATGTAAAACACATAGAAAGCATAAACTTCTACCATGTATATCAACCTCCAGTGAAATTACTATATAATTTAAATGTTGATGACTTCCAATAGGCAAATATTTTTTTTTCTTAGAATTAGCTAGGGAAGCATAAACTTAAATGTTTTGATTTTTATGTTTCAAAATTTCCATAACTTTTTTTATAAATATTTGTATTTAACTGACTCTTCACTATTTATGTGATAATAAGGTTATCCCATGCTACATTTTCTCTAATATAACCTATTTAAATGACAAACCTTCAAACAACCTGATTAAAAACTCAGAAACTGATCCCATCATAAGTGCCTACTGCATTTTTTTTAATTTTTAAAAACAAACATACACACACAAAACATAAAAACATAAAATCCTCTTCCATTTTATATACATACAGTGTGTCAGTTGGTTACATATCTTTTGTGCTATCCTTTTGTAGTCATTTACTCACAACTTATAGCAGTCTTCACATTGTCGAACTAACATGTACCGTATTTGCCGGCGTATAAGACGACTGGGCGTATAAGGCGAGCCCCCAACATTTCCACTCAAAATATAGAGTTTGTTATATACTCGCCGTATAAGGCGACCCCCCACTTGGAGGCATGTTTTTCAGGGCAAAAAATCATCTCATACGCCGGCAAATACGGTAAGTTGTAACACTTGGGGTATTCTGGATATAATTCTTGATTGACACCCCCGCCCTTTCCCCAAACTTACAAAGCCACCAAAATGCTTTGAGAGGCAGCTTCGCCTTTCTCAGACTGGCACTCAATTCCTCTCCCTTTCTTTGTGACACCGTTGAGCGATCTGCTTTTTCAGGGAAAATAAATAAATAAAAATAAAACTGGACGAAAAACAGTCGAGTTGTTTCTTAATATCTTTCCACCTCCCCAACCAATTTGTCTCCAAGGGTGCACCACACTGATTGCGACATTAATTATTTCGAGAGAGAGGGTGGGGGGGAGAAATCTTTGCTTCCTACTGTGGCTTTTTCCTGCGCATCGCTTTTTTCCCTTGGCTTTTACTTCTTACAGGGAGGGATAATGAAATACCCACGCTGGGAGAAAGCGGAAAGGATGTCTATTTTCCTGCTCACTAACTTTCCAGAAAGCGTCGAGTTCCTACCCCGAGACTTGCCAAAAGTCCAGTTCATTCATTTGCTACCTTTCTCCAATGAGATCCAGATCTGTTTCCACAACGCGCTTAGGATCTTATCTTATTATCTTATTATTATCTTATTAGCCTTGCTCGGTCCGTCCAAGAGAGAAGAAGGCAGACGGTTTTGCGCTCAGGGAGAAAGGAAAAGAGCCTCTCGCTCACGCTGCACACTGCCCCCCTCCACCCCAGCAACGCTTAGGGAAAGATTTACACAAGCATCCTTTCCAGAAGTGAATCGGGCGGGGAGGATTCGAGCAAAGGCTGAAACCGGGAAGAAAAATTCCCAAAGAAAATCAGACGAGCAGCATCCCATTCCTGGGAGAAAAACAAAAAAACAAAAACACGAACTCTTCCCGAAGCACAAAAGCAAGGATGGCGCTTTCTCAGCTTTGAGCTGCGTCGCTGCTCTCCCACCCTCCACTCGTCCCCACGTGCGGCGAAGTTTCTGCCACTGGGGGGGTGGAGGGGATGGAAGGAGGTGAGGGATGGGGGCAAAGCCTGGAGCCTGCCTGTCCGCTCGCACGAGCGGAGTGGGTGGGTGGGTGGGTGGGGGAGGAGGAGGAAGAGAGACTCCGGCTGGGCTTGAAGGGGCTTCGAGTTGCGGAGCTCCGCCCCGTCGCTCTTGCACCGAGTGACAACAACGTATTTGCCGGCGTATAAGACGACCTTTGTTATATACTAGCCGTATAAGACGCACCCCCCACTTGGAGGCATGTTTTTCAGGGCAAAAAGTCGTCTTATATGCGGCAAATATGGTACTTATATATTTATCAGTTATTAATCATCCATGACTAAACTATTTATTCCATCATTTTATATGAGATGTTCCAAGTTTTATCTTAAAATTTGTGTTATACTTTCAACCAGTGGTTTTATATATATATATATTATATTTTATATCAGACTATTAAATTTCTATCACAAAATTATCTAGTCTATTACATTACCATGCCTTTTTATCCAACCATTGATAAAACAAATCCCATATCATATAAAATTGCTTGTCTTCTTGTTCTCTAATTTCAAATGTCAGTTTACTCATTTCAGCACAGTCCATAATTTTTTGATAACTTCCTCCTGCATAGGTATTTTGTCATTTTTCCAGTTCTTCACAAATACAATTCTAGCCGCTGTTAAAACATTTACAATCAAATATTTCAGTTCTTTATTGTATATGTCTGGTATGACTCCCAATAAAAAGATCTCTGGTTTAAAGTCTATATGTTGTTTTATCATTTTCTCCAACCATGTGTGGATTTTAGTTCAATATTTCTTCGTGTCCGAACATGTCCACCACATATAGTAATATGAACCAGATATCTGATGACATTTCCAGCATTTATCTGATTTATTCCTAAACATTCTCGCAAGTCTCATCGGGGGTAGGTGCCACCTGTAAAACATCTTATACAAATTTTCTTTATATGACGTTGACATTGTCATTTTATAATTCTGAGACCACAATTTTGGCCATTTTTCTAAATCAATCCCATATCCAAAATTCTTCCCCCAAGCAATCATCATTTCTTTGACTTGTTCCTCCTCCAATTTAAATTCTAATAGATGTCCATAAAATTTTTTAATTATATTTTCATCAATACCAATCAAAATTTTATCTAAATCAGTCAACTTGTCGTAAATACCTTCTGCCTTAGAGTCTTTATCAAACCTAAATTGTATTTGCAAATATGAAAACCAATTCATTTTTACACCTTGTTCTTCCAATGCTTGCATAGATTTAAGTTCACCCTTTTCATTCAATATCTCCCCATATCTAACTGTTTGTTCCTTTTTATATATTATTGGATAAGAAAAAGCTTCAACAGTTGATATCCATGTTGGAATTTTAGGTAATATTGTCTTTTTATCTTCTCCCAGTTCAAAAACAATGCCTCATGAATATAATGTCTTCTGAAATACCCCTGTGTTTTAGTTCCCTTATACCAGAGAAAGGCATGCCATCCCAGCAGCAAGTCATGGCCTTCTAAAGTCAATAATCTACTGTTCCTTAGTGTTCCTTAGTGTTATCCATTCCTTTACCCACATCAAACTTGTCGCGTGGTAATTCAGCTCCCAATTGGGCAAAGCAAACCCTCCTCTTATTCTTGCATCTTATAACAGTTTTAATTTTATTCTTGGTTTTTTACCCTGCCAAATATATTTCAACACAATTCTGTTTAAATCTTCAAAAAACTCTTTCCCCAGTCGAATAGGAATTGTCTGGAATAAATATAAAACTCTAGGCAATATTTTCATCTTAATTGTGGATATTCTCCCAATCAGTGATAGTTGCAGTTTTTCCCATTTCATCAAATCTGTCTCAATCTGCTGCTTGAGTTTAACATAGCTATCTTCCTTCAGCGTACTACATCTTGGTGTAATATGAATCCCTAAATATTTAACCTTGTTCATGACCTGTATTTTTAAAATTTCTTCCAACTCTTTCTTTCGTCTTGCTAACACATTCTTTGTTAATATCTTTGTTTTGTCTTTGTTTATTCTCAAACCTGCTACTTTTCCACATTCTTCTATTTTCTCTATTAATTTGGGTGCTGTTTCCAATGGGTCTTCTAATATAAATACCAGGTCATCTGCAAAAGCTTGCAATTTATACTCCTCCTTTTTAATTTTCATTCCTTTTATTTCTTTTTCTTCTCTGATATTCCTATTCAAGACTTCCAATGTTAACACAAACAGCAGAGGCGACAATGGACAGCCTTGCCTTGTCCCTTTTCTTATATCTATGGATTCTGTTAATTCTCCATTCACCATCACCTTTGCAGTTTGTTCATGGTATATTGTTTCAATGGCTTGGATAAATTTCTTACCAAAGCCCATTTATATCAATTGCAGTAAAATAAATCACCAACTCACATTGTCAAAGGCTTTTTTAGCATCTAGAAACATCAAGGCCATTTGCTTCTCAGGGTGAGCTTCATAATATTCCAGAGTATCCAAAATGATTCTCACATTGTCTTTGATTTGTCTCTTTGGCAGAAATCCATTTTGATCAATATGAATAAAATTAAGTATCTTTTTAGTCTTTCTTCCAAAATTGAAGCAAAGATTTTATAGTCTGAGTTCAATAAAGATATAGGTCTATAATTTTTTCTCTCCTCATTTCCATAGCAAACCTGTCCTTCTTTATTTATCAATTGACTAATTCTTCTTGCTTCTCTTTCCTTTCTCAGTGTATAAGCTAGCCATCTGCCTGGTTTATTTGCATCTTCAAAGTAATTCAGCATTTAGCATTTTTAATTTTTTGTGTTAATTCCTCTTTTTCCATCAGTAACGTTTTATATTTAATTATATCCATTTTATTTTTAATGTCTTTTTTGTGGGAACATCTGTAAATCTTTTTCCAGTCTTTTATAGTCATCCTCTAATGTCTTAAATGTCTTTTTCTGTTTTATGTTTCTTCTCCTTGTATTATCTCTAGTATTATCAAACCTCTTGTGTAGGCCTTCACTGTGCCCCAGAGATTCTGTTTGAAGAAGAAAACAAGTTCTTTCTCTATATTCTATTTAAAGTCTTTTTCTTTCAGTATCATATTATTTAAAGTCCATCTAGATCTCCTCTTGTGTCCTTTCCAAATAACTGACACTGGATTATGATCTGCCCAAGTGTTTGTTTCTATTTCAATCTGTCGTACATTAGTCAATAATTCTGCTGACATCCATATCATATCTATTCTAGACCAGGATGTGTGTCTATTTGAATAGAAAGTATACTGCTTACTTTCTGCATTTCTCTCGCTCCATGCATCTTTTAAATTAAATTCTTCTGTTATTTGAAGGAAGGATTTTGTTAGTATCTTTCTAACTTTCTTTGTTGTTTTCTGTGTTTTATAGTCCAACCGGTTGTTAATTATTCCATTAAAATCTCCTGTCATACAAATATTAGCATAGTCCAATTCAATTATTTTTGTATGTAATTTTCTATAGAATTCTTCTTGTTTATCATTCAGGGCATGAATTGCAATTAAAAGTGTTTTAACACTGTTATCCATTATCTCCACCATCAAAATCCTTCCATCATCATCTGTGTAAATTAGTTCTGCCAAAATTATTTCTTTAATATATAATACCACATCTCTTTTTTTAGATTGTGCCAGCAACGTAAATAATTTCTCTAGTTTTCCTTGTTTTAGTATATATTCATGTTGTTTTTTAATATGTACCTCTTGTAAGCAGATTATATTAAATTTTAATTTTTCTAATTTATGAAATACTTTCCTTCTTTTAGTAGCCAAATTAAGTCTATTTATGTTAATCGTAATCAATTTTCTTTCATCCATGTTAAGCTTTATAAGAGGGTTTTATTGTTCTAGTAGATCTCAATTCTCATTGTTCTCTGGGTTCACTGCCTACTGCACCTTCTCCTTTTTCTTTTTCAATTACTGCTATTAATCAATTAATTACTCTTCCTTTCTTTCTTCTTCCTCCTTTTCTCTAAAGTATTCTAAGTAGAATAGCTCAGCTTTTCCAACTGTGTCAATTCTGTGTCTTTGTTCCTGCCAAGTGAACAAGAGGTCTTCTGGCATCAGCCATCTGTAGTTTACTCCTCTTTTAAGTAAAACTTTAGTCAAGAATAAATATTTTCTTCTTCTCATCTCTCTTACTCTTCTTGGTATCTGTTTCAGCACCACAGTTTCTTTATCTTTATATTTTAGTGTTTTCTCTCTCACCGCCTGGAGTATCTGTGTCTTAATAATCTTCTTAGTAAATCTAATGTGAACTTCTCTTGGTAATCTATTCCTCGTTGCATATCTTGTGTAGACACGAAACACTTCGTCCATCCCATCCATCATCTTTTCTTTAGTTATTTCCAGTGCTTCTGCCAATATTTCTGCCATTATTTCAGCCAGATTTTCACCTTTTACTTCTTCTATATTTTGAAATCTTAGATAAAATTCTGATTTGTCTATTTCCCATCTTAGTGGTTCAAATCTGCCCTTCTTGACATCGCTCAAACAAATATCAATATCTCCAAATTTCTTATCTCTTTGAAAATCTTCAATTTTTTTGAATCTGTCTTCATATTTCATCATCATCTCTTGAATATTTTACACTTTTACACTCTTGAATATTTTACACTTTTTCATCTGTCTTCAATTTTTGCTCAATTTTCTGAATTCCTTGCATAATCATCTGTAATGTCACTTCCTTCTCTTTCTCTTTTTCCTGTTGTAATATTGTCTGTATAGATCGTTGTCCTCCAGATGATGAGGGAGTTCGTATCAAAGAAGCAGGGGCTGTTGTCTTTCTACTCATCTTGTAATGCTTATCTGTAAAGAGAAGGAAAAAAGAGGAAAAAAATAAAAAAATAAAAAAATGAAGGCAAGCAATTGCCACTCCAAAGGAAAAACGGAAAAAGTAAATCTTCAAGCACTTGTATACCTTAATCCAATTAGTTGCAATGGTAGATGTAAAAAGGAAAAAGGGGGGGGGAGGAAGAAACAAAGAAGAAAAATATTCTTTATGTTCCGTGCCTACTGCATTTCTATTAATGCTGAACAACTCTGAAATGTAGTTAAACAGACAATTACCATCAAAATAATACATTATAAATAATCTGTAAGCAATCATGTGAAATAAACAAGGTCTGGGGGAGTGGGAACATTCTAGTTATTTAAAGCTGGAATTAGGGACATTTGATAAATATGGTATTCTTATTTATATGTTATGGATTAAATATAGGCAGCTCTGCCACATATGTTTACAGCTATATGAAATCATATAAGCTGCCTAAGCATCAGTAGTGCTGCTCACTTCCAGTTCCCATATGCAGAACCATATATAGGTTGTGGCTTCAATGAGACATTGTCCATGAGTTTTGTTTGCTGCACTAAACAACCAGAGTGTTTGCTACCATTATTTAAAATTCACAGTTTAAACATAATTTTTGTAGGGTACTAGTTTGCCATTTCATTTCTGCCTTCCCATTTTCATATTTGGTTCTCATTTGTCAAAACTTAAAAATATTTTTATTTATTTGTTTGTGCTTTCACCACTGTTACTTTTTTAAAAAATGTGAATGAATTCTGAAAAATAGCTCTTAACAATCTAGGAGGCAATTTCCCACACTTCAGCTGCAAAACAAACAAAATGTAGGAACTGAGAATTACAAAATAGTTAAAATCTGCTTCAGACTCAGAGTGAGACAAAGAGAGAGAGACAGAGACAGAGACACAGAGACACAGAGACACACAGAGAGAGATACAGAGAGACTGAGACACAGAGAGAGGGAGGGAGGGAGAGAGAAGGGCAAATAATTTAACAACTGGTTCTCTGCCCTAATGATGAGCTGGGTAGGCGTGGCTGTAGGGTCATGTGATTGGGTGGGAGAGAGTGACATCGAGTTGGCCACGCCCACCCAGTCACACTGGTTGTTAAATTATTGGCTCCCAGTGTTTTCTTTTCTGTGGGAAATTGGTCCAAATGGCTCTTTGAGTATTTAAAGTTACAGACCCCTAACCTATACCATTTCAGATAAATGTCTGTCTAGACCAGGGGTGTCAAATACGATTTCATTGAGGTCTGGATCAGCATTGTGGTTGTCCTCTGGGGACCAGAGGGAAGAAGTGGCATGGCTGAGGTGGTTGCAGCTGACTGGGCATGACCCAGGGACATGGCCAGCTTGATGTCGCTCACATGGATGGTGCCAGTGGTGGCCAGGTGGGGTTGGGCAGGGAATCCAGGGGTCTCTGGTGGGTGGGGCAGGAGACAAGAGGCTTGTCCTGTGGGATGAGGTGAGGCAGGGGGCGGGGCCGCTACAGCTGGTGTGCCTTCAGTTGCTTCAGTGCTGCTCAGTTTCTCAACCCACCCCTGCCAGGCTGGTCTGGTCTGGTGGGGGCAGGGGTGGGTTTCTATCGGTTCTATAGAACCGGTAGTTATGAGTCTGCGCAGTTGGGAGAACCGGTAAATCACACTCCTGGTTGGCCCCGTCCCTTCCTACCGACCCAATTTCCACTTCGCCCAGTTATTCCTCATCTTGCCTGCCATTGCTAACCTGCCTTCACCCGCCATTGCTGCCTGCTTTCCACCAATGCCTGCCTGATCTCCCTGGGTGAGTGATTCCACAATATAGTTGGGAATGGTAGTGTTTTGTGAGGTCCGGGGGGGCAGGTGAGCAAAGCACCCCTGCGGCAGCTTATACCAGGCCCCCAGAGCCAGGATTGCTGCCTCTACCACCTGCGGGCCTTGAGCAGCCCCTCCTCCCTCTCAAAGCATGCCGAAGCCACCCATTTCCTTGGGAGGATCGGGGTGGGAGGGGCGCTCAAAGCTCCCTGCCACAGTTGCATGCCAAAGCCACCCATTTCCTTGGGAAGATGGGGTGGGAGGGGTGCTCAAATCCCCCTGCCACTGCTGCTTGGCTGCCCATCCTCCCACTCGGCAGTTCCAGGGCAGTGGCCAGTGAGGCTGCCTGCCCCTGAAGGGGAACACCTGTCTCTGCTCCTGGAGAGGGAGGCAGGAAGGACATCCAAGTGGCAGCGGTGGGGGAAAGAAGACGGTGGGGCTGCCTTTGCGGCGCCCACTCCCTAGCTCACTCACATTTCAGCAGCCACTGAGCCCCTGCCTTGGGGCTTCCTTGCCTGATCTGCTCCAAGTGATGTCTGCCCAGTAGGAGCCTGCCTGTCAGACACGCGGAGCCCTTGATCGAGCCCGTTGCATACATTCCAAAAGCTGATTGGTAATGTTAATGGAATGTTAGCGTTAATGGAATGTTAATGTTAATGGAATGGAATGGAAATAGGAGAGAATAGAATGGGAATGGGAATAGGATGAGATGGGATAGAATAGCAATAGCAATAACCTGGAGTGGGAATGGGAGTGGGAATAGGATGGGATGGAATGGAAATGAATGGAATGGCATTCCCAGGGCACTGCCAGGATTGAAGGGTATCCTTCAGAAGATGCCACAGGAGAGAGAGAGATGTGGAAGAAAGAGACAGAAACAGAGACAGACAGACAGACAGACAGACAGACAGACAGACAGACAGACAGACAGAGGGGGGGGAGGGGGAGGGGGAAGATAGGGAGAGGGGCAGAGAGAGACACAGAGAGAGAGAGATGGGGGAAAGAGAGAGAGAGAGAAAGACAAAGGGAGAGAAACAAAGAAAGAGAGAGAAAGAAAGAAAGAAAGGGAGGGAGGGAGAGAGAGAAAGAGCTTAGAGTGCCTGGTCGGTGGACTTAGAAGGGATCTTGGGGGGAACTCTATACCATTTCAGAGAAATGGCTGTCCTGTCTTTTCTTAAAAACTTCCAGTGTTGGAGCACCCAGAGGTTCTGGAGCCAAGCAGGTCTACTGGTTAATTGTTCTCACTGTCAGGAAGTTTCTCCTTAGTTTTAGGATGCTCCTCTCTTTGTTCAATTTCCACCCATTGCTTCTTGTTTGCCTTCTGGTGCTTTGGAAAATACATTGCCCCCCCTTCTTTCTGGCAGCCCCTTAAAAGCCTGTTGCCTGTCACACTCTTGAGCAAAGTATGTGAGCCATTTCCTCCTTTCAATGGTCCATGTACATTTATAGTATGTAGATAATAAAGTCAAAAAATGGTGAACAACATTTTTACAGAACTATAAAGTTGAGGTTGGGTGTGACAAGGAATGGCTGGGAGGGGAGGGGCCAGGCGAGGCACCCCTTGACATGAGTGACATTGAGTTGGTCATGCCCACCCCAGTCACATGACCACCTAGCCACACCCAGTCAGCAAGCCACACCCACAAATTAGGCCACGCCCACAGAACTGGTTGTTAAGAAATTTGAATCCCACCCCTGGGTGGGGGGATTGACTTCCACTTTCTTCACCACACCATGAATGGGGATTGATCATCCCCCAAGCACTGCCATTGTCAAAGTAAATCCCAGGAGCTGTCTGCAATGGACAGATGAAAAGTGTAGCTTTTGTGTGAAGGAGGAGGAAGAGCAGGGAGAAGAGGGAAAGTGGTTGAGTGATCAGCCAGGCACTGAAGCACACTGCCACCAGCCTTGGTATAACTCTCCAAGATCAGTGCCTGGTCGGTGGGCTGCTTCTCATTTGGCTGCTTTCCCTCTTTCTTCTCCCTCCTCATCCTCCTCCCCATTAATCCCCATTCATGAAGCAGTGGAGAAGGCGGAAGGCAATCCCCCCCATCAGACCAGACCAGCCTGGTGGAGGAATGGGGATTGACCATCTCCCAAGCCTTGCCACTCTCAAATTAAATTCTGGGCACTGCATTGCAATGGACAGATGAAAAGTGCAGCTTTTGTCTGAAGGAGGAGGAGCAGGGAGAAGAAAGTGGTTGAGTGAGAAGCGCCCCGCTGGCCAGGCACTCCACTGCAGAGAGAGAGGAGAGAGAGAGAGCAACAGAGTGATCCAATCCAACTTTTATGTGTGGGTTTTTGTGTGTGTATGCGCGCGTGTGTGTGTATGAGACAGAGAGAGAGAGAGAGAGAAATCCTATCCAACCTCGGAGAGTTATACCAGGGCTGGCGACAATAGGCTCCCTCCCCTCTCTCACACATGTTTGATCGTATTGTTCTCTCACTCTCTCACCCCACCTCAGAGCAGCAGCACCAGCCATGCTCTCCATAGCAACCTGCAGCTGAACCTCCTCCACCCACCCACCCCCTCGCTTCATTGTCTTCGTTCTTCACCACTTCTCCTTATTTGCTGCCACAACAGAGCAGGAGGATGAGTGACGTACTGGTGCGGCAGCCACAAAGTGAGGTTTTGGGGGTGGTGGAAGATGAAACAAGGTGGTGGTGGGGAGTGGAAGATGAAGCAAAGCAGAGTGTGCGGAGTTGCCCAGTCACAGCTTACCTGAGGGCCCCGCAGCCAGGCCATCAACATCCTGACAACTGCCTAACCTTGCAGCGGTGGCTCCAGAAACTTTATCCAGGACCCCGCATGGCTGTTGGCCCACTTCTCCTTTGTCCCTGCTGCAATGTAGCAAGAGGCTGAGTGACACATTTGGAGTCCTGGATGGGGCTGTTGGAGCCACCACAAGATGAGGCAATTGTCAGGATGTTGATGGCCTGGCTGCGGATTAGTCAGATAAGAAGCTGTGGGGCATGGGGGGGGGGCATCTCTAGCCCCCATCTTGCTTCATCTTCTACCCACCACCACCTCAGTTTGTGGCGCATTGCATTGCTTAACTTCCTGCTCCGTATGGTGGGAGCAGGAGAAGAAGTAGCAAAGAATGAAGAATGAAGTAAAGTGGTTGACGGGTGGAGGCAAAGCAAGGCAGGGAGTGCAGAGCTACCCCACCTGCCCCGCACCAGCTTACCTAAGGACCCTTTAGCCAGGCTACCCATGCCAAATCCTCACCTTCCCAACCCCCCACTCCAGGGCAGCCACATCCCTTCACTTCAGCTTCGTTGTCTGTTGCCATGTGCAGGGCAACAAAAGTAGTCTTTGGGACTATGATAAAAATAATAATTCAGACCTTCCAATTTCTCTCTCACACACAAAAAGATCTCATGAGCAGGGATGGGATTCAAATTTTGTAACAACAGGTTCTGGGCATGGTTAGGTGGGCATGGCTAGGTGGGTGTGGCCATGTAACTGGGTGGGTGTGGCTTCTTTTTTTGGTAGCCCCCCCCATTTTTGAGCCTTCTGGGCCTCAGGGAAGTCTCCTGGGGGGCGGTTTTGCTCCCAGAAGGCTTCCCTAGGGCCCAGGAAGGAAAAAAAACAGAGCCAGGGGGCATGCACTTCCCCAAACACATTCTGTTTCAGGGACTTCTGGGCCTCAACGAAGCCTCCTGGGGGGGCATTTTTGCTCCCAGGAAGCTTCCCTGGGGCCCAGGAAGGTGAAAATTGAGGGGGGCAGGGGAGTGCTTTGTCCCCCCCCCCCCCTCCATTTTTTGCCTTCCTGGGCCTCAGGGAAGCCTCCTGAGCGAAGCAGTAAGTAAGCAAGGGGAATCCCGGCACAGCTGATCATAGGAACAGCTGATCTTCGGGGGGGGGAAGAAATACCTTAAGGAGTGACTCGGCAAAGAAGAATGCAGTCAGCGATGTTGTGCATGCATGATAACGACTGACTGGGCAGGGAGGGGAGAAATGGGCGAAGAGGGGAAGGGCCAGTTAGGGGCATCACCAATTCTATAGAACCGGTCCAAACTGGTTGAATCCCACCCCTGCTCATGAGGTTGGAAGGTCTGAACTATTTTTTTTACCATAGTCCCACAGATTAAATTTGTTTCCCTGCATTTGACAGCGGAGAACTGGGCCTGTGCGCGAATGCGCCCACTGTCTCCTGAGCGCCCTTCTGACCAGGATGGTATGGGTCAGGCTGAAGCAACGCGGGCCAACCACTTACAGTTTCCAGGATGGCTACATCTGCCGGATCTGATCTTATTGCAGGCTGCATCTGGCTGTGGGCTTTGAGTTTGACACCCCTTGTCTAGATTCTTCTTAAAAACTTCCGGTGATTTCTGGAGGCAAGCTGTTCCACTGATTAATTGTCCTCACTGTTAAGAAATTTCTCATTAATTCCAGGTTGCTTCTTTTTTTGATTAGTTTCCAATCATTGTTTCTTGTCCTGCCCTCTGGCGCTTTGGAGGATAATTTGATGCCCTCTTCTTTGTGACAACCCTCAAATACTGGAATACTGCTATCATGTCACCCCTAATTCTTCTTTTATTTAGATTAATCAAAGCCAAATTTTGCAGCCATTCTTCTTATGTTTTAGTCTCCAGGCCTTTGATCATCTTAGTTACTCTTCTCTGAATTTTTTTCCAAAATCTCAACATCTTTTTTGTAATATGGTGAGCAAAATTGGTTGCAGTATTCCAGGTATGGTCTTACTAAGGTTTTATAAAGCAACACTAATACTTCACCTGATCTGGATTCTATGCCTCTGGTTTATACAACCCAGGATTGTATTAGCTTTTTTGGCTGCTGCTGCACACTGCTGGCTCATATTCAAATGATCATCCACAAGGACAATGGTTGCCAAGTGGAGGTCCGTGAAAAAAATTTGGTGGACTGCAGAGAAATGGCCCCCAAAAGCAATTAATCTAGGCTGTGTGGGAAAACAAGTCTGTTCCGTCCACATGGCCCACCCACCTTCTGGCCCCCACCTTTCACCCAAGCACAAAGCTTACCTTGAGACTGAGTAGAGAGCCACGTGAGCTGGAACTGGAAGGTAAGACCAATGGCGGAGAAGGGAGATCTGCCCCGGAGTGGTTTGCTGATGTTGGTGGGAAAGTTGGTCCCATATTCCAGAGCTGTAGTAGTCACAGGACTGGCCCTTTGGTCATCCTGAAGCAGCTCCCCCACTGGGATGACTACAGCTCTGGAATATGGGACTGCCCATGGTGGGGCTGGAAATCTCCACCATGGTAGGGTGGCACATGTGCAGCCCTCACTGGCCAGAATGAAGTAATGGTGCTGTTGTGGTGGGTGTGTGTGGCATAAGTGGGCTGAAGCAGCAGTGGCGGAAGGTGCCAAGAGCAAAGCGCTACTTGATTTGCGCAGCATCAGCATTCTGCCTTCGCCGCGGTATATTTGCAGCAGCTGGTAGCGCCAAGGCAGCCCTAGTGTCCTGCCGCTTGGGCCTCAGTAAACTGCTTCCGTAGTGCAGAGAGAAGCAGCTGGAGTCAACTCTAGCTCTGCTGTCCATTGCAGATGTTAAACCAGGCCCCTGCAATCTCTCGCTAAAGTAGTGCGGGAAACTTCGGTTGGGCTCTTGAGAGATGAGAGTGACTCCAGCTGCTTCTCTCCGCTAACAAAATAATCTCTCTTGAGGAGTGCTTGACAGTTTGGCTTAAGGGGCAGCCTCTCTCAAGTGCTTGGGAGGAGCAGCTTGGCCACCACCGGGGTCCAGGGTGGGTTTCTTTCCCATTGAGGGTGCATCTGTCAGTCAGGGAGGAAACAGCACCTGGCTCCCCTCCCAAGGCAGGAGAGGCAAGGAGCAGCAGAAGTGGTGGTGCAAAGTTGGAGGCTGCTGGAGGAAAGCAACTCTCCTCTTGGGGGTGGGGTGAAGGTGTCAGCCTTCCCCCTTTCCTTGCCTGCCTCCAGGTGAGGCTGGAAGAGCCCCGGCATCACCTGGAGCTTTTCCTCAGCCACAGATCTGAGCTCTCTCAATCCTCCCCTCGGGATCTGAAAGGAGCCCACACTTTCTCTCCCTCCCTTCCCCCCAATTAATCACCAAGGACATCATCCTTTTGTGGGCAGCTGCCTGCTAAGAAGCCCCTGGAGGGGCGGCCAAGGGTTGGCTGAGGGATACTGCCCCCCCAAGCAAAGCCCCCTTTCTGCCTGTGCTTCTCCCAGCAGCCCCGAGGCCCCTCCGCTCAGACCCTGCCCGCCTGTTCTTCTGTCTCTTTGGAAGGTGCAGGTGGAAGGAGGGATGGAAGCAGCCTGGCCCTCCTTCCTTCCCCCAACTCCCCCACACCTAGCAAAGGAGGGAGAGGTTTTCTCTGACTTGGGAGTGATATGAAAATGACAGGAGACCAAATTGGGGGGGGGCTCTGCTTATCTTCCATTTGAGAGGGAGCCAATTCTTCCCCATCCAGGCTTCTTTTGAATCCCAGCAGTATTAAATCCTTCCTATTTCCCCCAAAGAATGAGAGAGGACCCTCCTTTCCCTTTGTTCTGCCCCACAGTTCCCAACCTCACCCCCCACCCAGGACAGCCCCCACTTGCGCCCCACCCCTCTCATTCAGTTAGAGGCAGTGGCCTTCCCTTCCCAGACAGGCTGGTGCCATATTCCAATCCAGAGCTGTAGTAGTCACAGCTGCTCCAGGATGACCAAAAGGCCAGTCCTATGTCTATTTTTTTTTTAAACAAATTTTATTAATTTTTAAGAAACAATACATAAACAAACTAAACGTAGAATGTAATAACATAAGGCATCTTTTCTGAAAAAACCAATAAAACATCTTATTTAAAGACAGAATAATTCCAAATTATCACATTTCCATACAAACACAATTTAATATATATATTTATCTTATCTATTCAACTTCATATCTTATCCCAACTTCTCTTTATTTCTCCCTTTCCTTCTACTATTCAATTATATTTCTTTTGCCTTAGATTATATATATTCTTTATATCCATCTGTCTTATTTACAATTTCATTATTCTCTTCCAATGTTCTTCTTACATTCTTCTAAAATTTGATTAATTCAGACATAGACAAACAAAACACAAAACATAAATACATAAAACTTCTTTTTGGAAAGCGGCTTACCCCGGGTTACCTCTTTTTGTACAGACATAAATCAAATTCATGCTCACTTAATATACTATTTCATATCTCATTTGGCATTCTGTATTTTCTTTATATTTTCTCTCCTCTATTCACTCTCTTAATTCTATTATATTTATTTCGTCTCAATTTAAATAATTATACTTGTATCCTTTGTCCGTTCTCTTTCAATCATCTATTTATCTTTTCTTTCTAATACAATATTTCTCCTGTAATCACTGGTTGAAGCATGACAACTTTCTATCTTTCCCCTAAATTTAACACTTGGAATAATACATACTTTCCACACTGATTTTGCTTAGTACATTCTAAGTACTATATTTTAGAATAATAAAACAAAAATAGAAAAGGAATTGAGTTTATAATATAATAAAAACAATATTCCATAAAATATTAAACTCTATTATTAACTCTTAAACATTTTATACATTCCCTTTAATGCATTATTAACTCATATAATAGTTCAATTTTCTAACTCAATTTCAAATACTAATATCTACAATACAATCTTATGTACTTTTGCAAAATCATATATTTTTTTAAATAACTTTTACCCTTTATCTCTGAAAAAAATCTGTTTTTTAGCATCTTGTTTTAAACCTTTATGACTTCTCTTTCCTTTTCCAGTTCCTTTCTTATCTTCTAATCTTTTGCCCCCCTCCCCCATCTCTCAAATTCCACTCTCTTAATCTTCTCTCTCTGTTGTGTTTCTCTTTTCTGTTGCTTTCTGACATTGTATTGATTTTTCATCTTATTTTTCCCTTTCTTGGTTGCTTTTTAAAGTTCTGAATTCTCCATTTTCACTCCCCCCTTTTTCTTTTCCTCAACTATGATTTTTTGTCTATTAAAGATGGCTTCTTCTTCATCATCCCAGTCCTTTTGTTGTTGTATTTCTTGGTAAGTAAAAATCGCCATTTCCAAAAAGTGAAAAATAGATCCAGAAGAGCCCTTGCCTTCTTGCTCCTCTTCTTGTAACTTTTGATATTCCATTTGTAGTTCTTCCACAGGGGGCGTGCATAAGCGCACCAACGTGCCTACCGTCCCTGTCCTATTGTTTCTCTTATTCTTTTATTTTTCTTATATGTACCCATTTCATATATTCACAACTATGTATACACTTGTACTTTTTATCTTGTAAACAATTGACAAATCAAATAAATAAAATAAATAAATAAATAAATAGATAGTGCCATTTTCTATTATTATTATTATTATTTTTTAAAAGCAACACAAATGTTTTTAGTCTTTCAAAAAATAGTTGCCCAAAGATCCCAAAGTCACAAAGTCACAAAGCAGTCCAAATCAGAACAAACTCTTTCATTAACACTTTCTTCTTCTTCTTTTTTGTTTAATTTCTCTTCCTGGGGTAAAGTTCAATTACAATTTCAAAATGATTTTTTGGAAGCCTTATTGCCACATTTCTAAGTCTTATAAACTCCAAGCAGTCTTCTTCAATGGAATCTTAGAATAAGTTTTTTACCTCTTCCTTCCCACTTATAGCAATAAAATTTAATTTTAAATTCCAATGTTCCAAAATTTTTTATCCCCTTTAATTTTTAGGTTTATTTACCTTCTATGCCCAAGCAGGTTTTTCAGATTTCCATCAGCTATTTCCGTAGGGAAGGAGAGTGAGAAAAAATAACTTTCCCTTTCAAAACTTTCTTCCGCCGCTTGCAATCTTTCTGGGAAACAATGCAGCAGTCAAAAAATCAAATTTCCAGGTTTTTGAAGGTTCCTCGTTGTCCCGGTTCAGCCAAAGAAAAACTTTCACTTTCTTCCTCCTGCACAATCTTGTCCAGCTGCAGGCTTCTTTGTGGCGGCCATTGCTGACCGCCGCTCCACCGCCTTGGGAAAAGGGGGTTTAGCCGGCTGGAGACACCCCCAAACCCCTTTCCGGATCCCCCCTATCTTCAGCTGCCTCTACGGGGCAGCTCTATCCTCCAAATCCGTCTGGATTGGAGGTACCAAGGAAGCGAGCGCAGCAGGAACTGCACGGAATCGCGGATCCCTGCCGCCGCCAAAGCCTGGTAAACCGGAAGTTCCAGGCCAGTCCTATGTCTATTACAGCTCTGGAATATGGGACTGACTTTCCCACCACTGTCAGTCTGCCAGTCTTCATTTTCCTTCACTCAGATTGACCAAGCTTCTTGAGAGAAGGAACACAAAAGAGGTTCATGGAAAGCTGTGTGCCTGGAACAGGGGCTTTCTTTTGGGCCTCCTGCCCAGAGGCCAAGAGATAGTGCCTGGTCGGGACACATGGTGTCCCAGGGTCAAGCTAGGTTGATGCTCTTTTTAGGTAAGTTTGACCTTAACTTTATTTTCTTTGACTGTAATATTTAATGGCATCAAATAATTTGATTTTGACAACTATCATTTCTTGTTTGGTTTTAGATTCAAATGGTTTCCATGATGAGTGAAAAAAAAGCAAAGGAATATTTTGCATTTCTTTAGCAATACAAAAGATAATGTTACTAATGATAATAGTAATAACAACAATATCCATGAACTGATCAATGAATCAGAGCCTCCACAGTCCTCATCAGAGACCATTAGAAAGAACATTTAAACTGGAGGTGGAAAGAAGAAAAAAAGTATCAAGAAAATATGATTCGGACTACTTGAAATTTGGATTTATTCAAGAACCTAGTAGTGAGCTGGATCCACAGCCGCTTTGTGTTGTGTGTTCTGAGAGTTTATTCAATGAAGGCATGAAACCTTCAAAACTCAAAAGACACTTGCAAACAAAACACCCAGATTTAGCCAACAAACCACTTGAATATTTTCAAAAGAATGCGTGAAAATATGCAAAAGCAAGCAATTGCTTTAACAAAAATGACTGTTGAAGATAAGTCCTTATTAAAGGCTTCTTTTCTGATAGCACTTCAGATTGCAAAAAAAATAAAAGCCATGTACGATTGGAGAAGATTTAATTAAGCCTTGCATGTTACAAGCCTGTGAAGAGGTTTTGGGAAAGCCGGCTGTCCAGAAACTGAAAGCAGTTCATATGTCCACTAACACTGCTAGGTGCTGAATTAAAGACATGGCTGAAGATATTGAAAATCAAGTTATAAAAATAGTGAAAAATGCACCATTTTATGCAATTCAACTTGATGAATCAACAGACATAAGTAACAAGGCACTTCTCCTTTGTTTTGTGAGGATTGAGTGAGGAAGGAGAGTTACAGGAAGAACTACTTTGCTCGCTCAACTTGCCAGGTAGAACAACTAGCTCTGAGATTTTTGCAGCACTGAATAATTATTTCTTTGAACACAGAATTGAATGAAAAAAAATGTATTAGGATAAGTACAGACGGTGCCGCAAACATAAACGGACATCATTCAGGAATTGTTGCAAAGGTGAAAAAAATTGGCCACCCAGACATTTGTCTACACACTGCATTATACATCATGAGCAATTTGTGGGGGAAAAATGTCCCCAGAACTACACAAAGTATTATCAGATGTTATTAAACTTGTAAATGAAATTTGATAGAAAGCACTCAATTCTCAAGTGTTTGAGGCACTTCATGAAGAAATGGGTTCCGAGTATGCTCATCTTCTTCTTCATTCTGAGGTGAGATGGGTATCAAGGGGCAAAATACTAACCTGACTGTGCCCTGCATCAAGAAGTCAAAATATTTTTCTACTAGTAAAATAATCCAAAATTTCAAGAACTCTTGTCCGACGATGAGTGGGTAGCCATGCTTCCATACCTGGCAGATTTTTTTTCATTGTTAAATGAACTAAACATGTCTTTGCAAGGACTTCAGGACATGTTCACACTATGAGGTAAAATTGATACTTTTCAAAAGAAAATATTACTGTGGCAAACATGGTTGACTGAAGATTTGCAAATGTTTTCAAATTTTGATGAGTATATGAGAGAGAAAGATGTCAACTAGCAGGTGGTAACCATTGTTCAACAGCACTTACAGTCACTCACAGAAACTTTTGGTCGTTATTACCCAAAGAAAGAAGATCCCAGACATGGCAATAGGTGGATAATATATCCATTTGTAGCAAACATTGAAGATAGCTATTTAAGTATGCATGAAAAAGAAAGCCTCATCGATCTATCTTCCGATGACCATCTCAAAGCTAAATTCCAGTCATCCATCTCAAGACCTCATTTCTGGCTCACCGTAAAAATGAATACTCATTGCTGAGTGAAAAAGCAATGAAAATTTTTATTCAATTTTCAACAACATATTTGTGCGAAAAGATATTTTCATCTGTCACAGCAATTAAAACTCAGTACCAGTCTTGGCTTGAAATAAAAAAAGACTCTCTGTCTTGCAGTAATGTCATTGGAGCCAAAAATCCATAAACTTATTTCAAATAAGCAGGAACAAATATCACACTAAAAATGTGTAATATTTCTGCATTGTCGTGATGTCACTGCCAGAAGTCGGTGCAGAGAAGGGTGAGCAGAGCTCCGTTCTCTGAATCTGAATTTTCATCTCTGGAGGCCCTCTAAGGGCACATTGTTCCTTGAGGGAATTGCTGACCAATGGGGGAACTCGGGGAGCAGCAAGGTGGAAGGCAATCAACCCATGGCAATGAACAGCAGCCCACAAACCCAGAGTGAAAAAATGCAGTCAAAGCATGATGGCTGATCCATGGTCATGACAGACAGCTTCAAAGAAGGGAGGAAACAGCAGACGTGGACATCAACAGAAGAAACAAAGACCTGTGCCATAAGAGGAAAACCACCTAGCAGAGAAATAAAGATTCAGAAACATCGAGGATGAAAAAGTGAGTCTCAGATCAGAGGCAATGGATTCGGCAGGGAGAGCAGTGCTTTGAGAGAGGAAAAGTTTTTCACCTAAAGGAAAGAAACAGTGGAGAGAGAAGAAGTTAGAAAAATAATATACGGGACAATTTTGTGCCAACAGAGGTGTTTTTGACTGCTGAAGCAGGGAGAAGAGGAACAGAACAGGACTGTTAGCTGAAAAGGAACTGAGTGCTTAAGGACTTATAAGAGTGGAGACAGATCGCCATTACAAGAAGACAGCAAAGCAGGAAGAAAATGAAGGACAGGAAACAACACTGTGACTGATATAAAAAACAAACAAACAGTGAACTAAAGCTGATGCAATTACTTTAGAGATTAACAACATATCACAATACAAAGTATAGAAAGTTATTGGTGAAGTATAAATTTGTCTGTTTTGATTATAAATAGATTAATTGAGATTAATATAGTGTAAGTGATTAAACAAGTGTATAAGTGTATAATTATGAATTCAAGACTTTGATTAATGGATGAAATAATGAATTGCTAATATATATATGTTCTCTGATTGATGTTAAATAAGAGTTTCTCAAGTGCTAAGTAATATTTTAGGTTATTGTACACGGCCAATATCATAGTTTATATATTACAGTATATTTATTGGACATATTATTAGTATATATTATTAATAGCAATTTAAGATATAATATAATAGACTGATCTGGATCTTGACTAAATCAACTATATAAACTTTTTAATATTAATATACCACTTGAAATCTATACTAAGGCTTAATTAATGTATTGAAATAGAATATATGGACTAAGACTAAGAATAAGCTTTTTTTTTACTACCGAATCTGAGGTGATGACAGCTAAATCCCCAGAGGCTATTTTATTTCAAGCTTACTTTCCAGCCAGCAACACTATTTTTTGTCTGCTTAGCATTTAAGAATTTCTTTGTGGGGAGCATTTATTATTTGTGGAATCAGCTGCTTTCTTGACAAACCTGAATGGGGAAAAGAAGGAAGAGGCAGCACTCTGCAGCAGAGAGTTTATCCAAGCCTTTGAAGTAGCAGAAAATGGAAGATTATATTGCAAACAGACAGTCTGTTCCAGTGATTAACTCATTCACAGGCACCTTGTCAGACAAACTTAATTTATGTGATTCATTGGAATGGGACTTACAAACCAAACTGGAAGATAAGCAGTGTGTAGAGCTGTCCTCCTCCCTCTCGGCGGGTGGCTCCTGTTCTTGGAGCCCAGCAGCAGCTTTCTTCGCTCAAGAGGGAGATGTAACAAATTTAAAGAAGGAAAATGTGACAGACTTCTTCTCTAGACAATGTTTGCTAACAGCTCAAACTGTAAACTCAATATATGATCTTTTGTCAATTGTCATAAATAATCTTTTGCAACGTTTGTTAGGAGCCACTCAAATACTGTAGAAGGACTTAGGAGGGTAACCATGGATAGATATGGGACGGCTAACTCAGAAAATGAAACTAGCAAAAGACCTCGTTTTCCTCCCAAAAATTTGAACACATATAGAGGAAACACTCAATCAGGTAAAGGCCTAAGAGATGACCAATATAACTACAGTCTGCAAACTAACCAGGTTACCTTGCAAATTTATGACAAGAGAGTAAATAGGAGTTGGAGTAATAGAAAAGCTATTAGGCTGTCCTTGAGCCAGCTGCTCCGTTGTGAACTCACTCTGATAGATCGACTACATGCAGAGTGGCTGCCAGCAAGAATGCAATGTATGAGAATTCTCCTATTGTTCAAGCAACCCATATCCTCCATGCTTTTCAGAATGAAGCCCTTCCTGAGCACCTTCTCAATATTTCCAATAAGGGTTTTTTGCTCAGAAAAAGTGTACCCACTCCTGAAACAGTATCACCAAGTGGGAACTGTTGCTTTAAATCTAGGTTGCAACAGCTCTCACATTGCTAAATCTGAGGCTGCTGCAACTGAACTGACCCCAGAAGGCAAAGAAGCAATATACAAACTGTGTTACCCACAGCTGTAGGAACTGCTGAGGATGTGCCAGAGGAAACGTACATTGTCAGAACCTGAGCAAGATAACATCATTCAAAGATTGGATGATCTAAAAGAGGCATTGACAACAACTCAATCTACAGCAAAGCCTCTATTTAATTTGGCTCCACTAACCACGCAATCTTGTGACAATGCATTTAATCAACAAACTGCCTCCACCTTAACAGTAAAAGAAGGTACTGTCACACAGGCTGACTGTGGGGTAACTGCACTGACTGACCCAACCTCTGAGAAACAACTGAAAGACAAAGGGCTTCATCACACAGTGCCCCCTAAGCTGACAAACACTAAGGATATTCAATTCCATCTTCAATTAATTTAGAAGCTTCCATAACAACTTTCCACAAGATGAATCCTCAGCTACGCCACTCCAAAAATGGACATAAATCTACATTTATAGATTTAAACAGAGTACCTGCCCATTGGGAAAAAAATCATTCTTAGAGCAAGAGCAAAGGCATACTGGCAACCAAGATATAGAGGAGCAACAACAAGTTCTGCAACCCATGAGGAGAAATATCGAACCTCACAACAATTATGTTTATATGGGAAGCTTAGGTTATATTGATCTGGCTCCAATGTCAAGTTGACATCTGACATCTTTACCATCCAGCCAATTAACCAACCCAGATCATCTTGCTTCTGAGAACCCTATACGGTTGGTGACCTGGAACATAGCGGGCTGGAAAGGGATAATTGATAGTGGACTAATGAGCTTTTCCTCTAGATTTGACGTAATAGCCCTTCAAGAAACTTGGTGAACCGAAGTGGACGAACCAGTACAACTGCCAGGCTTTCAGGAATGGGCCTCCCCAGCTCAAAAAACAAAGAACAAAGGGAGACCCTCTGGTGGACTATGCATTCTTATAAAGCAAGAGTTGCAATGGCAGGGAGATAAATTATATAACAAAGATAAGTATCTGTACTTTCTAGCTGACAAATTTGAATATGACCAGTTTGAGTTAATATTGGTAAATGTGTATATTCCCCCAAGCACATCCCAGCACTATAATTCCGAATATTAGATGTGCTTGGAAATTATCCTAGAAGATATAGCAATACTGTATCCTCAGTCCATAGTTGTATTATTAGGAGATCTGAATGCTAGACTGGGGTCCCTCTTTGTATGAGCTTGCCCAGAAGAAGGGAATCCCAGGGGAGTTCTTTGAAAACCATCCTCAGTGGCTCTCGAGAGATTGTAAAAGTAATGCCGCTGGTTTGCTCCTAGTATCCTTAATTTTTAAGGATAATCTCCAAATTTTGGGAGGTAAGGATAAGAATTACATATACCCTTATACACACCACTCAACTAATTCAAGTAGTGTACTGGATCTCTTTTGTGTGTCTAGAGATAAGGCTGACCTCTTCTCGGAGGTCACAGTACACCTTAGCGACAATAGCGACCATCAGCCTATAAGTGTGACATTGCAAGGCCACTCAGATTTAAGACCATATAACATGGCTGACAGATGGCTTACTAAAAAGGTAGAAGTGACTCAAAATAAAAGGTTAATTTGGGCTAAGGTTGATACTAAGGCAATATTAGAATGTCTTAAAACAGAGAATGCTATTAAATGGGCTAGAACAATCCAGTCTTTTACAACTGACTGGATGTCAGCCTACAATGCATTCTCCAATCTTTGTAACATACTGAAGAAACATCTAACAACTAAACCTGCTACAAAAAGAGCCCAAGTGGGTAGACCTTGCTGGTTTGATTCGGATTGCCAGTGACTGAAAAAGAAATTGAAGGCAGCCATGAGGCTTGCCCTGAGGAACCCTACTGCCTATATACAAGCTAAGATGTTGCACACAATAAGGGAATATTAAGAAACTATAACATTAAAGAAAAAAGTTTTGCCATTTCAATCTGGTCAGAACTTGAGTTGGCTGCCAGAAGTCATAACTCAGTATTATTTTGGCATTCTGTAGCAGGTATCATGAAGGAACAGAGATTTGCGTTTGACATACCAATCTCTGCTGAGGATTGGGAGAATTATTATCAGTGCTTGTTTGCCTCCACCGAACTGGTAAAGAAATTATTTTTAAACAGTGATTTAATAAACCTTAGAACTCCCCCGGCTTGGCCACCAGTCTCAGAAAAGGAGATACAGTCCATCATTAAAAGTTTAAAGAGCAATAAAGCACCAGGAGATGATTTTCTACCAGCAGAACTATTTAAGAAATTTCCCAACTGGTGGGGCCCTGTATTAGGCCTTTTTACACAGATAAATAACACCTGCCATATACCAGATGGGTGGAATGGTTGTCCCCATATATAAAAAAGAGAATAAAAAGGATCCTAGTAATTATAGGCCCATCAGCCTGATTGACACTGTAGCAAAAATATATGCTAAGTACCTTTTGAACAGAATTGAAATCTGGATAGAGGAAAACAACATCCTCACAGAAGAACAAGCAGGTTTAGACAAGGCAGATCTACTATTGATAACTGCTTTGTCTTGAATCATCTAATTGCCAAATATGCCTATAAGAGAAGACCCCTGTTTGCTGCTTTCATAGACCTTACAGCAGCATTTGATATGGTAAATAGAGACATACTATGGAGTAAAGTAACATCTCTTAAAATAGAACCCAGACTCCTGGCTTTGATTAAAGCCCTTTACACAAGTACCTGTTTAAGGGTGCGGTATGGGGTTAATGGGGCCCTGACTAACAGGATTTGCACAAATAAAGGGATAAGACAAGGGTGTATCCTGGCCCCATTATTATTTAACTTACACATCATTGACTTGCCAGGGTTAATGAAGGATACCATGGTACACATGCCGATGATCTTAAATACTTACTATAACAGCTTGCTTTATGCTGATGATATGATTTTATTATCATACACACAAGTAGGATTACATAGACTATTAAGAAGATTTAGCTCTTATCAAGCCTCTAACATATGCCTTCATTGTATCCCATACATTCTGAATTGATGTATCTTCTTTTTTGTTTTCTCTAAAGAAAAAAGCCAATTCTTTCTCCATCCACTGTGTGAAGTCTTTTTCCTTTAAAATAGTATTATTTAACGTCCATCTGGATCTTCTTTTTTGTCCTTTCCATTTAATGGTCATTGGATTGTGATCTGCCCAAGTACTTGTTTCAATATTTATTTCTTGAATATTAGTTATTAATTCTGTTGACATCCATATTATATCTATTCTGGACCATGATAAGTGTCTATTTGAATAGAAGGTGTATTGTTTAGTTTTAGCATTTCTTTCTCTCCATGTATCTTTTAAGTTTATTTCATCTACCATTTTAAAAAAAGATTTAGGGACAGTCCTTCTGTTTTGCTTTATTGTTTTATTGCAACTATATAAGCAAGAGAATATTGATGAGGAAAGAGTCAAACAGTACTTACAGAATGCTAATCTACCTAAGATACCTAAAAAGACTGAAAAAATGTTAGAGAGCAATATAACAATGATGGAATTAACTGAAGCACTTAAGAAGCAAAACAATGGAAAGGCACCAGGTCCAGATGGGCTTCCGGCAGAATTTTATAAAACATTACAAGAATCGTTGAGGCTTCCATTGCTAGAAGTCATGAACGAAGTTATGTCAAAGAAGAAGATACCTAAAATATGGTCAGAAGCCTATATTACACTTATTCCAAAAGAAGAGGCGGATCCACTGCAAATTAAGAATTATAGACCTATTTCTTTATTAAATGCAGACTATAAAATTTTTGCTTCAATTTTGGCAGAAAGACTTAAAAAATACTTAAATAATTTTATTCATCCTGATCAAAATGGATTTCTGCCAAAGAGACAAATCAAAGATAACATGAGAGTAATTTTGGATACTTTGGAATATTATGAGGCACACCCCAAAAAGCAAATGGCATTGATATTTTTAGATGCACAAAAGGCATTTGATAATGTGAATTGGAGATTCATGCTATTATTATTGGAACAGATGGGTTTTGCCAGAAAATTCATCCAAGCAATAGAAGCCATATACCATAAGCAAACGGCAAAGGTAATGATAGAGGGAGAATTGACAGATTCCATCAATATAAGAAAAGGTACAAGAAAAGGATGCCCACTATCACCTTTGCTATTTGTATTAACTTTGGAAGTGTTGAATAGAAATATTAGAGATGATAAGAGTATAAAAAGAATGAAAATTAAAAAGGAAGAATTTAAATTGCAAGCCTTTGCGGACGATTTGGCTTTCATTTTAGAAGACCCTTTAGAAACAGCACTAAAATTATTGGAAAAGATGGAGGCATATGGTAAGGTGGCTGGTTTGAAAATAAATAAAGATAAAACAAAGATCTTGACAAAGAATATGCTACTAAGACAAAAAGAAGAACTGGCAGACCTATTGAAAATTCAAGTCACGAACAAGGTTAAGTATTTGGGGATACATTTGACAGCAAGATGTAGTACATTAAAAGAGAACAATTACATCAAACTTAAACAACAGATAGCGTTAGATTTGACGAAATGGGAAAATCTACATTTGTCATTAATAGGAAGAATCTCAACAATCAAGATGAATATCTTACCCAGAATTTTATACCTGTTTCAAACAATACCAATTAGGCTCGGAAAGGATTATTTTGAAGATTTAAATAAAATTGTCTTGAAATATATATGGCAAGGTAAGAAAGCGAGAATAAAGTTAAAACTTTTGCAAGACGCTAGAATTAGAGGAGGATTTGGTTTGCCTAATTGGGAGTTGCACTACCAAGCTACAAACTTGATGTGGGCTAAGGAATGGATAACACTAAGAAATACTAGATTGTTGACATTAGAAGGACATGATTTGCTGTTGGGATGGCATGCTTTTCTATGGTATAAGGGAACTAAAACACAGGACTATTTTAGAAGACATCATATACGGGAGTCTCTGTGGTTAAATTGGGAGAAGATTAAAAGACAATGCTATTTGAAAATTCCAGTCTGGTTATCGACTATTGAAGCATTTTCCTATCCCATAATATATAAGAAGGAACAAACAGTTAGATATGGGGAAATATTGGATGAAAAGGGTGAACTTAAATCGATGCAAAATTTAGAGGAACAAGGTATAAAGACGAATTGGTTTTCATATGCACAAATACATTCAAGGTATGATAAAGATTCTAAAATGGAAGGTTTCTTTGATAAATTGACTGATTTAGATAAGATTTTGACAGGTACTGATGAAAAGGTGATTAAAAAACTATCCGGATATTTATTAGAAATTAAATTAGAAGAAGAACAAGTTAAAGAAACTATGATTTCTTGGGGGAAGAATTTTGGATATGGGATTGATTTAGAGAAATGGCAAAAATTGTGGTCTCAAAATTATAAAATGACAATGTCAACAGCATATAAAGAAAATTTGTATAAGATGTTTTACAGGTGGCATTTTCCCCTGACAAGAATTGCAAGAATGTTCAAGAATAAATCCGAAAAATGTTGGAAATGTCATCAGAAACCTGGCTCATATTACCATATGTGGTGGACTTGTGAGGACGCTAGAAAATACTGGACTAAAATCCGCATGTGGTTGGAAAAAATGACAAAAACACATATAGACTTGAAACCAGAGATATTTTTATTGGGAATTTTACCTGATACATACAGTAAAGATTTAAAATATTTGATTGTAAATGTATTAACAGCAGCTAGGATTGTATTTGCTAAAAATTGGAAAAATGAGAAAATACCATTACAGGAGGAAATTATTAAGAAAATATTGGAATCCTTCTGGTTGCATGGCTTCGGTGGCAGCAGGAATTTGCGACAGTTCGTGATTCCTGCTGCGCTTGCTGCCAAGGTGCCCCCAATCCAAATGGGTCTGGGGGATATGGCTGCCCTGTAGAGGCAGCCGAAGAGAGAGGGGATCTGGACAGGGGTTTGGGGGTGTCGCAGACCCCCTCCCCAGCTGGAAAAACCCCTTTTTCCCAAGGTGGTGGAGCGGCGGTCAGTGATGGCCGTCACAAAGAAGCCTGCAGCCGGGTAAGATTTGTGCTGGAGGAAGCTGAAAGTGAAAGTGTTGGCTGAGCCGAGACAAAAGCAACTCTTAAATATCCTGTAAACTGAACTGCTTGAATTGCCTGAGGATATATTGTTTCCCAAAGAAGATCGGAAAGCTGCGGTGAGCTGAAGGGGAAGCTTTTTGTTTACTCTCCCTCCCCATAGAAATAACAGACGGAGATCTGGAAAATCTACTTGGGCACCGAAGGTAATTTACTTTGAAACTTAAAGCCAAGGGATAAAGGATTTCTGGACATTGGATTTAAAAAACTTAAAATTCCTTTTATTTTTTACAAGGGGAAGGGAAGAGATAAAGACTCATTATAAGATTGTACTGAAGGAGATTGCTTTGAGCCTATAAGAATAGGATTAAAAGACATTAAAACTTCTAGAAGATCATCTTGGAAGTGTGTATTTGAATTCTACCCTAAAGGAGGTGAAAAGATAGAAAGAAGAAAGTGCTAAATGAAACTGTTTGCTCTGATTTCGCTTGCTTTGTGACTTTGAGATTTCTGTGAAAGCTTGTTAAAAAGGGGGGGATTAAAGACATTAGGGTTGCGTTAAAAAAGAAAGAAAGAAAAAATGGCATTATCTTTTGAAGGACTATAACTGGAATTTCAAAGACTGAAAAAAGAAGATAAGGGCTCTTCTGGATCTATCTTTCATTTTTTGGAAATGGCGATTTCTACCCACAACGACAGGATGAAGGAGAAGCCATTTTTATGGACATACATACTTAGTGGAGGAAGAAAAGCGGAAGGGGGGCAAGGAAAAGATGAACTTAGAACTTAAAAAAGCAACCAAGAAAAAGAAAAATGAGATGAAAAAGCGATATGATGTCAGAAAGCAACAGAAAAGAGAAATACAACAGAGAGGGAAGTAAGAGAGTTAAATTGGAGAGATGGGGGGGTTAAAAAGTTAGAATGGAGAAGAAAGAAAGGGGAAAAGGAAAGAGAAGTCATCAAGGCTTTAAACAAGATCCTAAAAAATGAATTATTATTTTTTCAGAGATAAGGGGTGAGATAATTTTTTAAAAATGATTCTGCAAAAGTACATAAGAATGCACTGTAGATATTAGTATTTGAAGCTGAGTTAGAAAATTAGAATATTATATGATTCAAAAATGTATTAATTATAGAGTTTAATTTCTTATGAAATATTGTCTTTACTGTTTAAGAATTAATAATAGAATTTAATTTCCTATGAAACATTGTTTTTATTATATTATAAATTTAATATTTTTTTTTTTACTTGTTTTTAGTTTTATTATTATTTATCAAACTCAATATTATTTGTGTGTTTTATTATTTTGAAATGTAATACTTTGAATGTAACGGAGCAGAATCAGCACGGAAAATATGTTTTATTTTAAGTGTTATTTAGGGGAAGATAAAAAGTTGTCATACTTCAATTTGGGTTTACAGGAGAAATATTGTATTAGATAGAAAGGATAAATAGGTGATTGAAAGAAAACGGACCAAAGATGCAAATATAATTATTTAATTGAGATGGAATAAATAAAACAGAATTAAAAGAATGAGTAGGAGAGAGAAAATATATGGAAAATTAGAGAATGCTAAATAAGATATGAGATAGTATATTAAGTGAGTATAAATTTTGATTGATGTCTGTATAAAAAGAGTTAACTCGGGGTAAGCCACCTTCCAAAAAGAAGTTTTATGTATTTACATTTTGTGTAATGTTTGTTTAAGTCTGATAGGATGTGGAAGAATACTAATGAAAATATATTAAGGCAGAAGAAATATGATTAAAAAGATATGAAGTTGATTAGACAAGATAAATATATATATAGAAGTGTGATAAATTTTGAATTATCTTCTTTTTAAATAAGATGGTTTATTTGTTTCTTCTAGAAAAGATATTTTATGTCACTACATCCTATGTTTTGTTTATGTGTGTTAAAAAAATTAATAAAGTTTTTTTTTTTTTTAAAAAAAGAAAATATTGGAATGTGCTGAAATGAGTAGATTGACATTTGAAATTAGAGAACAAGAGGATAAACAATTTTATAAAATTTGGGACCTTTTCTATCAATGGTTAGATAATAAAATACAATAATAGAATATTTAGAATTTTAGAAAATAATGAATATATAAAGATGTATTTCTTTTTTTGTTATCATATCTATAAAATGTTTTTAGGATAGATTTGGGAGAATTATATGAATTGTTATAAAATAAACTAAGTAAATTATAGTTATCTCGCAAAGTATGAATGAACAAAATTATAGTCAAATGATTGATTAATAGTGATACTAGGGTATTCAATTTTTGATTGATAATATGAGTTATTATGCAATGTAACTGTAACTGAGACTATGAAATGGATGCACAAAAAATTTGTAAACCAACCGACACACTACTTGTACATTTATGAAAGAAAGTTGGATGTTTTTATGTTTTGTTTGTTTTTGTTTGTCTTTAAAAACCAATAAAACTTGTTGTTTTTTTTTTAAAAAAGGAGAAAAAATAAATAAATGGAAAAGAAAAAACCAGTCCAGTTCAAAATATAAGATCATGTATAGAAAATCCAGCAATGAGAAAAAAACATTACTTTGACATTCCTGTTTAAAATCTCCGCTTAATCACTTCTGTCAAAACTTTTACAGATTCTTTCTTTTCCTTAGGGTGACCTTTCAGATCTTAGAATAAAGAAAAAGTTCTCACCAAACCGGCACACTCTCTCTTTCTGTTCTCTTCCATTTCGGAGCTGTCCCAACTTCAGCAGCTTTAATGGCTGCCTCTTTGCCGCTGGCAAGAAGAGCTTTTCCTGGATCTACCAGGGACTTTCTGGTATCCCTGGGATCGACAGGATGCACTCTTCACTTTCACCATCTCTTCGGGACGGTTTAGATCCACTTGGACCGTCCAGGAGCAAAGGTATCAGCCGCGATCTCAGACCTCCAAGATTGCATGCCATATTGTCGCGACGCCAGCTCCGCCCTAGAAGTTATGAATGAAGTTATGTTAAAGAAGAAGATACCTAAATCATGGTCAGAAGCCTATATTACACTTATTCTAAAAGAGGAGGCCGATCCATTACAAATTAAGAACTATAGACCTATTTCTCTACTAAATGCAGATTATAAAATCTTTGCTTCAATATTGGCAGAAAGACTTAAAAAATATCTAAATAATTTTATTCATCCTGATCAAAATGGATTTCTGCTAAAGAGACAAATTAAAGATAATATGAGAGTAATCTTGGACACCTTGGAATACTACGAGGCACATCCTGAAAAACAAATGGCTCTGATATTTCTAGATGCGCAGAAGGCATTTGATAACGTGAATTGGCGATTCATGTTATTACTGTTGGAACAGATGGGCTTTGCTAGAAAATTTATTCAAGCAATAGAAGCTATATACTATAAGCAAACGGCAAAGGTAATGATAGAGGGAGAACTGACAGACTCTATCAAAGGTGCCCACTATTACCTTTGTTGTATGTGTTAACTTTGGAAGTGCTAAACAGAAATATTAGAGATGAAAAGAATATAAAAGGAATGAAAATCAAAAAGGAAGAATTTAAGCTGCAAGCATTTGCAGATGATCTGGTTTTCATTTTAGAAGACCCTCTAGAAACAGCACCAAAATTGATAGAAAAGATAGAGACATATGGAAAGGTGGCTGGTTTAAAAATAAATAAAGATAAGACAAAGATCTTGACAAAGAATATGCTATTAAAACAAAAGGAAGAACTTGCAGACCTATTGAAAATTGAGGTCACGAATAAGATCAAGTACTTGGGGATATATTTGACAGCAAGATGTAGTACACTAAAAGAGAATAATTATATTAAACTTAAACAGCAGATAGCGCTAGATCTGGCGAAATGGGAAAATTTACAACTGTCACTAATAGGGAGAATTTCAACAATCAAGATGAATATATTACCCAGAATCTTATATTTGTTTCAAACAATTCCAATTAGGCTTGGAAAAGATTATTTTGAAGATTTAAATAAAATTGTGTTGAAATATATATGGCAAGGTAAGAAAGTGAGAATAAAGTTAACACTTTTGCAAGATGCTAGATTAGAGGAGGATTTGGTTTGCCTAATTGGGAGTTGTATTATCAAGCTACAAATCTGATGTGGGTTAAGAAATGGATAACACTAAGAAATACTAGATTGTTGACATTAGAAGGACATGATTTGTTGTTGGGGTGACATGCTTTTCTATGGTATAAAGGAATTAAAACACAGGGGTATTTTAGAAGACATTATATGCGGGAGTCTCTGTGGTTAACCTGGGAGAAGACTAAAAGGCAATGTTATTTGAAAATTCCAGTCTGGCTATCGACTATTGAAGCATTTTCTTATCCTATAATATACAAAAAGGAACAAACAGATAGATATGGTGAAATATTGAATGAAAAGGGTGAACTCAAATCTATACAAAAGCTAGAGGAACAAGGTATAAAGATGAATTGGTTTTCATATGCGCAAATACATTCAAAGTATGATAAAGATTCTAAAATGGAAGGTTTCTTTGATAAATTGACTGATTTAGATAAGATTTTGACAGGTACTGATGAAAAGGTGATTAAAAAACTATCCGGATATTTATTAGAAATTAAATTAGAATAAGAACAAGTTAAAGAAACTATGATTTCTTGGGGGAAGAATTTTGGATATGGGATTGATTTAGAGAAATGGCAAAAATTGTGGTCTCAAAATTATAAAATGACAATGTCAACAGCATATAAAGAAAATTTGTATAAGATGTTTTACAGGTGGCATTTTCCCCCAACAAGAATAGCAAGAATGTTCAAGAATAAATCCAAAAAATGTTGGAAATGTCATCAGACACCTGGCTCATATTACCATATGTGGTGGACTTGTGCGGATGCTAAAAAATACTGGACTAAAATCCACATGTGGTTGGAAAAAATGACAAAAACACATATAGACTTGAAACCAGAGTAATTTTTATTGGGAATTTTACCTGAAATATATAGTAAAGACTTGAAATATCTGATTGTAAATGTATTAACAGCGGCTAGGATTGTATTTGCCAAAAACTGGAAAAATGAGAAAACACCACCACAGGAGGAAATCATTAAGAAAATATTGGAATGTGCTGAAATGAGTAGATTGACATTTGAAATTAGAGAACAAGAGGATAAACAATTTTATAAAATTTGGGATCTATTCTATCAATAGTTAGACAATAAAAAACAGTAATGAAATATGTAGACTTTTAGAAAATAATAAATATACAAAGATGTACTTCTTTCTTATTATATCTATAAAAGGATTTTAGGATAGATTTGGGATGATAATATGAACTGTTATTAATAATGATTATCTTGTAAAACATGAATAAAAAAAGTCAAAGTTGATTAATAATGATACGAAGGTATTTAATTTTTGATTGAAAATACGAGATTATATGCAATGTAATTGTAATTGAAGACTATGAAATGGAAGCACAAAACAATTTGTAAACCAACCAGCATACTGTATGTATACATATGGAAGATGGCTTGATGTTTTTATGTTTTGTTTGTTTATGTTTGTTTTTAAAAACCAATATTTTTTTTTTAAAGAAGGTTTAGCTCTTATTGCCAGGATAACTCTCTACTCATTAGTAAATCTAAATAAAAAATAATGGTGTTTGGAAGAAACCATCAGAAACATAGGTGGCAATTGGATGGTGAACCAATTGAACAGGTTAATTCCTTTGTATATTCGGGCGTACCTTTTTCCAAGACTGGATCTTGGGCCTGCCATCATCAACGGAGTACATTTAGAGCAAAAGCCCATTTGAATTTATTGCTCAAACTAAAAAACCATAGTTATCCAGGGTCCCTAGTCCCATTAATCAAGGTTTATAAGGCTAAGGTTACCACAATGCTCTTGTATGGAGCAGAAATTTGGGGTCTTTACTCAACCACAGTCCTAGAACAAACACAGTCCCAGCATTTGAGATGTATTTTGGGTGTAGACCCAAGAACATCTGCTGCAGCAGTTAGAGCTGAATTGGGAATTTATACAATTCAGGCATTATCTAAAATTAGAGCTTTATAACTACTGTTGCAAAGTTAATGAAATGGAGACTGATAGACTACCCAAATTATGCCTACTAGAGCAAATAAAACTACAATCACAAATCTCCTGGATCATTAAACTAACAAATTTTGTAAGAAGCTGTGTTCTTCCTATCTCTTGTGTAACAGGAGAACAATAAAAAAAAAATTTGCCCAAAGAATTAAGGATATAGATGCACAAACTGATATAGCTATCCTTAGTAAGGTAGGTAACTTGAAATGGTTGAGTAAATACAAATGTACAGTACTTTCCAAGTAGATAGCTACTTGAAGTCACAACTCCTAAAACATCTTAGGGAGATATTCACGAGAGCGAGATTTGAACAGCTTGACACAATGGTTCGATACGGGAGATTTCATGCAATACCGTACAATGAGCGTCTCTGCATTTGCAGAGCAGTAGAGGTAGAGGACCTGGCTCACATCCTATTTGACTGTTGCCTGTATAAGAGGATGAGAGACAGGTATCTTGGTCTATATATCAGATGAATGACCCATTGGGATACCCATATCAAAATAACTTACCTTATGTCCGGCCAGAACTTGAAAATAACATTTAAAGTAGCACAGTATTTAAACAAAATGATTCGGTTGAGATCTGCATATGTGGGATTGATTGGGGTAGATTGCAAGGGTGAGTCTGAAATATAATGTTATTATATTTTATCTATATCTTAAATTATTGTACATTATTACAATTTTATTTTGGATTGTATTTTATTACTATTTCATCTTAAATCGTATTTTGTCTAGATTCCATTTTAAATTGTATTTTATCAAATTTCATTTTGAATTGCTTTTCTTAAATTTCAGTAACAAATTGTTGCTGGAACTTGGCATTTTGATATGGCCCAAGGGCTAATCAATAAAGACTTATTATTATTACTAAGAATAAAAGACAATTAGTTGGAGTAAGCCTTCAAACTGAAATTGAAAGAATCAAAAATAGAATTGACAAAGCCAGAGGAAGAGAGGACGGATTGATTGAAATTGATTATTGACATTGATTATTACAACACCTCTAGAAAGTAAGCAAAATATTGAAACAAACAAAAAATATAGTGAATGGTAGAGTGGAAAAATATATATAAAATACTAAAGATGAAACCACAACAACCATCCAACTCTATTATCTAGAGTCTAGGATTGTCTTTACTTCGTAGTGTGTCTCCTCTCGCATTATGATTGGCTTGAAGGCTGACAAATTTACCTGTCTCAGCTGGGATCCTGTCACCGGCTTTAGCAAACAGCTGTGAAAGATTGGATACATTTTCCCAGCAGACAGGCAAGTTTCAGCTGCACTGTAACCGGTGTTGATTACTTTCACTATCGGGAAAGGCCCTATGAATTTTGGCCTAGTTTCTCGCAGGAGAGTTTCAGCCTTAAGTACCTTGTTGAGAGATACATAGAACCTATGCATAGCCTTAACGACCCATCCTTTTTCTCCTTGAACAGGACTGGGGTGACTATCCTTGATTTTGTGGGCTGTATGAATTAGGGGATGTGTCAATGTTCCTTCATTTCTTTTGTGGTCATGGAGTACATTTTTGGCTTGGATAGTTTCACCCTATGCACAAATTCAATGGCATAATCAGTGGGGCGGTAGGGTAGTAAGGTGTTGTATTCCTCTTCACTGAAGACCCCTGCTAGGTCCTGATACTCTGGGAATTTGGGTTGTCCCTGGGGTTTGCTCCAATGCGGTTTTGGCATTCTCATCTTGCTTAGTGACATTTAGCTGTCAGTCATGGTTTCCTGTGGCTGTGTCTGGGAGAGGGATGGGACCTATTTCCAATCTCAGTTTTCTGTTACCCCCTTCCCACAAGATGGTGGGGACACATTTCTGTCATTTTTAGCACCACTATGAAGCGGATGAGTTCCCAGTGTTGGCCTATCTCTAGTCTGACAGGTTTGGTGAGGAGTATGGCAGGGGCTCCCCCTATCAGCAATCCATTGACCTGTTTGAATCTTATGGGTTGAGCCATCATTTTTGTCCTGATCCCTAGCTTTAGGGCCATAGGTAGGCTGATTAGGCAGTGGGTGAAACCCGTGTCTATGATGGCTCCCACTTCCTCTTCTTTCCCTATCTTGGGCACTACTAATTTTGATGGGATGGCAAAGGGATGGATGACATCACTTACCATTGGGTTGTCTTCACTCTCCTCATCGCTGTTGTAGACCACAAGCATTGGAGGTCCCTGGGCTGGAGTTCCCTCCTCTCAACTGGGTGGAAGGAAGACCGCCATGGCTTGGTGGGCAAACTTCTCCCTTTTGGCTGCCTTCCAAGGTACTTTTTTCAGCTTTGCTGGCCTGGAGTTTTCCCTTCACCCTCCATTGAATGATGATGATCATCAACTCCCACATTGAGGTGACTGGCAGGTCTCTCACCAAACCCTGAACCAAACTCCTGCACCTGAAGTCTTCCTTGGCCTGGAAGAGGTCCTCAGTGGTCAGCAATTTGGCATAGACTTTTGGGTGGGTCACCATCTGGAAAGTGATCTTAGCTACCATTTCAGCCACCCACTAGCTTTCGGTGGGAGTCTGCACAGCCTCTAGGAGGGTCAGAACAATTACCTCCTCCCATTTCTCCATCTTCACATGAGTCTTTGCTGATCCCATAAAAGGTCAGGTGAGTAGCCGGGGCTCAGGACCCTGGAGAGTGGCTCCAATTATATCAGAGAGTTAAAAATTTGTCAGCTTGATGTCAGTGTTCCAAGTAATGCACCCATAGAAAACAGAACTCCAAGGCAGATAGATTCCTCAAAGAACAGTTAATTGGATACTTCATATTGTCTCAACTGGTGAAAGCCTACTCTGAATTTTTTCTCACAACTTTCACCTAATTAAAAGTAAAAGTTTCCCCTTTCCCCTAACTAACTGGTTAGGCTGTACAATCCAGGTGCTGGCTAGTTGCTTGGTTACTTGCTTCTCCTCTAACCAGCCACCTATGAGAATATCCTTGGTTCCCACAGGAAAACTTTATTGTTTTGGCTTTCAAGCTGACATTGGCTACAAAACCCCATCTAACTCATTCCCCCCTCTCACTGTTGTGTGGCCATCCTGAAGCCTCCAAGATGGCTTCAGTCAGGTTCATTTGAGGGCTGACACAGTATAGCTCTACTTCTAGTTCCATCCTCTACATTTTGGGTGACAAAGTTGTTGGCTAGGTTGATTAGGAATCTATTTGATCTCCCACTCACTGCAGAGTTAGTCTCCAAGTTGATATCTGGATAGTTAAAGTCTCCCATTACTACTGTGCTATGCTTCCTACATAACCTTAGTTAACTGGTTGACAAAGAGTTCATCTATTTCATCTGATTGATTGGGTGGCCTATACACCTATGGCAATGTCACTATTTTCCTTTTATATTGACCCATATACATTCTGGAGGGGTTTTATCTTTGATCATGTACATTGCTGTAGATATGTAGTGATCTCTTACATATGTATAGTGCAACTCCATCTCCTTTTTTTGTTAATCTATGTCAGCATTGCCTCATTCAAAACCCAAGAAAGAAATCCTTCAACTCCATTGATCTAGAGAAAAAATACTTTTACTGAGTTTGAAGTTATAGCAACAAAAGAAAGCAAGATCTGAAGCAAATAGGCATGAATATTACATATTGAAAGTTATCCCAAGTTCCCTCCTCCAAAAGTCCAGACTGGTCATCCAATCTGAGGTGTTTATAATATCATGAGGGATACATCTTTAGGTGGTTTTTCACTCATCTGGTATGCCAAGATGGTTGAGCTTGGCTTAGTAGAGATAAGTCTATGCAGCTGCGCGGTAAGCAGGAAAGCATCCCTCTTTTTAGTTCACACAGAAAATGTCTTCACTCTCCAGCAAACTTCCCCTCCCAAATACCTCCCTCCATTTCTATGGCAGCCAACAGGAAGCAAGCAGCAAAAGATGTCAAGAAAACTTTGTGGAGGCTGACAATCTGTTTCTTTTGAACAGTTAGTATCCATCCATCAGTACATTCCAGCCATGGGTTTCATTCCACCAGGTTTCTGTAACAGCAACTATTTCAAACCTGCCCTCATGTACTACTGCTTCTAGTTCACCCTTTGTTCCCCAAGCTTTGAGCATTGTACATAGTCATTTAAGACTTGTTTGAATTTTTCTTTTTCTCCTTACTCCTTACCTCATTGTTTAATTTGTTTTCTTGGGATTTATAATTGGTTTTGTATTCTAGAGATTCTAAAGATTGGTCACCCTCCCACTTCAATTTTAGTTTAAAGTCCTTCTGATGAGTTGGGGCAGTCTTTTTCTGAATATATTTTTCTCTGTTTCCGCAGCCCATCCCTTGCCAAGAGTTCCTTGTGAAGTAATGCAGTCCATGGTCCAGGAAACCAAAGTTTTCTTGGCAACACCAACCCGTTAGCCAGTGGTTTATTTCTAGAATTATTTTTCCCCTCAATAGGTATTGATCTTTCATTGGGAGTACTGATGAGAACACTACTTTGTGCTCCTAGCTGTTTATCTTTGTTGCCTAGTTGCTTATAATATCTCAATATTGTACTCATGTTCTTTGCTGTGTCATCCCAATGTAAATTATTTTGGTTAGGTTCTCAGCCACATCTTTGATTTTTGCTCCAGGGAGACAAAATACCTCCCTAGATTGTCCATCTGGTCTGCTGATGGCTGGTTCTGTTCTTTTGAGAATAGATGAACAAATATCAATGATGGAATTGTCAGAAGTGATCAAGAGACAAAAGAATAAAACACCAGGACCAGATGGGCTGCCAGCTGAACTATACACATGTTTACAAGATACTTTAGGCACATCAGTGTTGGAAGTCTCTAATGAAGTATTGATTGATGCAAAGGTGAAGTATTGATTGATGCAAAATTCGTGTATGGAAGCAAATATTACTTTGATTCCAAAAGAAGACTCAGATTTAATGCAAATTAAAAAAAATATAGGTCCATATCTTTACTGAACACTATAAAATATATGCTTCAATAATGGCAGAGAGACTAAGAACGTTTCTAAATACATTTATACATTCAATTCAAAATGGTTTCTTGCCTAAGAGACAGATTAAAAACAATATGAGAATGATTTTAAATACATTGGAATGTTATGAAGCATACCCAGGAAAACAAATGGTGTTGATCTTCTTAGATGCACAGAAAGCATCTGATAATGTAAATTGGCAATTTATGTTACAATTAAAATCTATGGACTTTGATGAGAGATTTATGAACATGATAAAGGCAATATACCATAAATAAACAGCAAACAGTAAATGGAGATATGAAAGAGAATTTTAATATTTAAAAAGGCACAAGACAAGAATACCCACTATCTCCTTTACTATTCATATTGACATTGGAAGTGCTAAATAGAAATATTAGGCAAGACATAGAAATAAAAGGTATAGAAATAAAAAAGGAACAATATAAACTACAGGCATCTGCAGGTGATTTGGTCTTTATCTTGGAAGACCCACAAGAAAATGGACTTAAACTAATTAGGAAAATAGAAGAATATGATGAAGTTGCAGGACTGAAAATAAATAAAGAAAAAACCAAAATAATAATTAAACATGTTACAGACATACAGAAAAAAGAACTAATGAGGAAAATAGGTATACAGATAGTCAAGAAAGTTAAATATGTAGGAATCCAACTAACAGCAAAGTTATGTAATGATTAAGGAAGATAATTATCATAAATTGGCGCAACAAATTAAAATGCATTTGGACAAGTAGAAAAATCTACAAATATCATTGATGGGAAGAGCCATCATAAAAATGAATATCTTGCCAAATTACTATATTTATTTCAAATAATACCAATAAAACTGAAGAAAAAATATTTTGAAGAATTAAGTAAAACAATATTAAATATATATTTGGCGAGGGGAAAAAGCAAAGATAAACTTGAAAATGTTGCAAGATTCTAAAAACAGAGGTGGTTTGTTCCATTTGGCTTTGGAGAATGTTTTTGAATAGAATGCAATTGGGGCCTCATTACCATTTGGCATCCTGTGGCTAAGGACCACCCCTATTCCAAAAGGTCACAGGTTAACACGAGAGGCAAGGTCTCATTGTATTGTACAAGGATGCTATTTGAAGTTAAAAGTTCTTTTATGGCAGTGAATGTAGCTATTTCATTCCATCCCCATGTCCAGACTGACTTTTTATCAAGTAATCGGTGAAAGGGTTCAACAACTGCAGCTTTCTGTGGCAGAAACATAATGTAAAAATTCAGCAACAAGAGGAATGCTTGAAGTTCTGTCTTATTTGTTGGAGTGAGGGCTTCCTTTATAGCTTTTAATTTGCTGTTGGTAGGGTGTATGCCCGTCCCATCAAATAAGTATCCCAGAAATTCAACTTGGGGCACTGCTATCTGGCATTTTTCTTTTTTAACTTTAAGCCTCGCTTCCTGAAATCTACTTGGTACTATCCATAACTGATGACTTAATTGCTCTTTGTTGCTGGCAGACATGAGGACATCATCAGAGTATGGCACCACCCCCAGAATGCCCTCTAGGAGGCATTCCATGATGCTTTGCCACGCTCAGCCTGAATTGCAACCTGTGGCATTTAAATGCTCCTCTGTGCATTACAATAGTCTGTGCTTCTGCAGTGGCATCATTTACTGGTAACTGCTGATATGCCTGGGCTAGATCAAGTTTTGTGAAAGTTTTTCCTTTTCTCCGGGAATGCAACAGGTATGTACTACTGGCACAGGCTTTGTTGTAGTGCCTTACTGATGGTACATTTGTAGTCAGTGCAGATACAGACTGAGCCATCTTGCTTGATTGGTGTAACAATAGGTGTCTCCCACCTAGCATGGTCAACCGACTCCAAAAACCCCTGGGCAATTAGTTTGTCTAATTGTTCATCTATTTTGGGTCGGAGAACCCTACATGGCTTCATTCTGACAGGCGCAGAAGTGGGGTCTAGGCTAAAAGAAATAGGGATCCCATCGAAGACATTCTGGAACTCCTGCAGCAGCATCTTCTCAATGTCATCTTCTTGGATGATGTCAGTCACTTCTAGCCCCAGGGCATCGGACCATTCCATTCTGAGCAGGCTAGGCTAATCCTTGTCCACGATGGTCAATTTAAGATGACCCACAAAGTATTTGAATGCAATTTTGAAGAATCCACTTCCCAGCACTGGAATGTGATTTCCTTAGTAGTCTTTTAAAAGTATCTTTTGAGGTTTTAGTTGCTGTCTGGTTATTTCTGGGACTGCTTCTTTTATGTTCTTCCAGGACATCATGGATAAGTAAGATCCTGTGCCCACCTCCATTTTGCATGGAGTACCCTCAATCTGGATTGATAAATGGATCTTTTTTGAGTGATAAGCATCAGAATGTCCAACTATTGTCTAGGTCATCCCCTCTTTTGTTTTTAAAGAATGGGGAACTGCAGGCTTTTGGTTGTGAGGCATATGGTCGTGTAGGGGAATTAGGTTGCACACCAGAACAACTAGACACAAGAACAGTTTTTTCCCGAAAGCCATCACTCTGCTAAACAAATATTTCCCTCAACACTGTTCAACTATTTACAAAGTGCACACTACTATTACTGTTAATCTTCTCACCACTCCTTATCACCCATCCCCTCCCACTTGACTGTTTCCTGGTATGATTTGATTGTTGATTGTACCTTATGACTATCATTAAGTGTTGCACATTATGATTCTTGATTCTTAATGAATGTACCTTTTCTTTATGTATACTGAGGGTATCTACACCAAGACAAATTCCTTGTGTGTCCAATCACACTTGGCCAATAAAGTATTCTATTCTATTGTCTCTGCTGGCATGAAGCTGGCTGTGATGCCTGGCAGGCCCTTGCTATGTGCCCTTTTCATTCACATCTTTGGCATAAAGAGTCACTCTGCACCTGCACTCTAATCTAGGGTGATTTCCCTCACACCCGGCACACAAGAAAGGTTTTTTTTTTCCTTTGACTGAGGGTCCTACCTTTCTATCAGAGCAGATGTGGTGGATTTTGTCATCCTCTTCAGAGGATCCATCCTGCTCTGTGCTCTCTTGGTGTACTGTAGTCACTTCCTTTGAGGTAGTTGTGCTGTTTTATTTTTTCATGGCTAGAGTGACTGTTGGGAAGCTTCTGTGGTGGTAGCTTCTTCTAAAGCAGCTTTAAATGTGATTTTCAGCTTTGCTAATAGTCAGCTCTGCAGAGTTGAGTCTCTCAAGCCCAACATGAGCCTATCCCTCATTGTTTCATCCACGTTGAGGAATTCACACCCAGTTGTAATTTCTCTTAATTTTGCAACAAATTCACTGATTGTTTCTCCTTCCTTCTGGTCCTTTCGGTAAAATTCATGATGTTTTATCAATGAAGAAGCCACCAGTGCGTAATGATCTCTAGTGTTTTCTCTAACATCATCCATGTTTCCTAGTCTTCAATTCAGTGGGCGCTGATAGAGCTTTAGCCATCTTAAAAATGGAGGGTCCGCAATGAGTCAGGAAAATGGCTCTCTTCCTATTTTCTGTCAAATCCAGAAGGTCATTCGCTTCCAGGAATATATGGAACACCTCCATGTATGAACTCCAGTCTTCGGCAGCTGGGTTAAATGGAGCTAGTGGGCCGGATGGTGTGAACGTCTTGATTTGGCCATTTGGCTGTGATGGCTGATGATGCCACAAGGATGCCTGTCTGGTTTACTTGTTGTGTCCTTTGTTCTCTTCAGATCCCACCTTCACCGCCAGTGTTAAATAGTGGGCAAAATGAAGATGCAGGACAGCAGTAACAAGGAAATACCTCTTTATTAAAGCTCCGGTAAAACTCTGCCTAAGCATGCATCAGCAGCTCCCTTTAATAGATACTTCAGCCACTGACAGCCATTCATTTTCCTGCTTTTAGAATGACCCTATGAGTGAAGTCTTACATCAGACTTCACTCTCATTGCATATTCAACAATTAGCAGCCTCTTCCTCGAAGTATGGCATGGTGCTTACTGTAGCAATGATGCCAGCTTGTGGCTAAGCTAGCAAAGACAGCAAATTCCAATACACCAGGGGAAGCTTCACAAATACAGCAGTGCACCAATATGACCAATGTAGCAGACCAGCACACTCAGAAACACAAGTCAGCCATACAATGCCATCGACAATAACAGACTTTGTACAAACAAAAAAGACCAGCAACAAGGCAGTCAAAGAAAGAATAACTAAAAAGAGCTGGGAAAAGAGAAATAATTTAGTTTCTCTCTATTTTAAAAGTTTGGGTTTGTCAGCAAAAAATGGTGAAAGATGTCCTTAAGAAAGAGAAAGTAGAAAGTAACTCAGAAGTAAGTAGAAGTAACAAATTCATAGTTATAAAATTGCTTATTAGATCAGGGACTTTAAAAGAACAGAACAAGAAATGTAATTGCAAAAAAGTAGACACATATAGATATATAACAGAAAAAGAAATATATACAATATAGAAACAACCAGGGGTGGGCTGCTGGGGGTTCGCAGGGGTTCGGGTGAGCCCCTAACTAAGATTCTGTGCAGTTCAGAGAACCCCCAAATCCCACTCCTGGCTGGCCCCACCCACCCAGCCCCTCCCCTCCCAGGAGTCTCCATGCTGCCTGTTTTGGATGCAGGTAAGTGCAGGGCATGCACGGAGGCTTGGGGAGGATGAAAAATGGGCCTCCCTGAAGTTTTGGAAGGCCTGAAATGGCTTCCAGAGAGCCTCCAGAGCAGGGGGAGGCTGTTTTTGCTATCCTGGAGACTCAAGGAAAGGCTGGCTAGGTCACGCCCATCTGGCAACCAGGCAGAAAACCAATTGCTAAATTTTTTGAAGCCCACCCCTGGAAACAACAGACCTCTATGTGTGGTATGTTGCAATTACTGAAATATGGGATGATAAAGGCATGAGTCACTATCACTGAGGTTTCTGGTTCCAGGTATAATATATATATAATAATAATGATTAGGAAAGAGTTCTCCTGGCCATGGTTTCTACTTGTTATTTAAGCAGAAGCTGTCTGTGTAGCAAAAGTTGTGCACCATGGACTTGCTTCTCTACATAAAGCGACAACTCAATCTAGAGCCATAGATGCCTAAGGAAAGGCAACATCTTTACAAACAGCAGCTCTTTTCTTGCCAAGATTTAAACTGCCAAGACTTAAACTGTCTACCATCCAAACTACATAGTCATCACATACAAACTCAAAACTTCTACATTATATATTTCTTGACCTGAAGCACAATGTAAATTGACTTCCCACAAATTGACAGGTGCTCTCTCCAGATTGTTTCATATTCATATTGTCAATAATACAGAGTAGAGGATCAAATGTAATTGAATTGAGCAACTACATGTTCAATTTCTCTTCCTTCATGACGATCTACTGGAAATTTCCATTCAGGTAGGAATAAGAACGCTATAAAACAATGCTTCTCATTTGTAAATTCCTAAGTGGTCCATCTATTTTCTCACTAGCCTCAATGTGAACTATTGCAAAATCACAACAAAAGGATTCATAGCATTGTATTGGTTAATTGAATAGTATGTGAAGATGTGTAAAAGTTACAGGACATATTTATATTGTGTTTGTTGTCCCTGTAGGAAAAAAATAAACTATGAAATATTGAATTCTAAACAAGATATTATAGAAGCTTGGGACTTTGGATTTAATAAAAATGAAGAAAATTGAATTGGTTTTGAGAGTTAGAATTTTTTTTTGAAATTTGCACATTTTATTAATATTACTGCCTGTGTAGTACTGATGGCCAATTGAAAAATGGTGCTCTGACTTAAAAAGTATTTTAAGTTCAGTAAGCACAATTTACTGTTCTTAGAAATTTGCTCTCAAAAATACATATTAAATAGCAGAGGTACTTAGACTCTGTTAATTATTTTAAAAGCCATAGGTACAAAATTGAATTAAAGAGATTAAATGATAATTCAGATTCATAAGAACAATTTTCATAAGAACAATATGTCATAAGAACAATTTTCATATTGATGACAGAATAATTGCTTAAATATAATGTAGGGACAATAGCTAAGGGCAATATACTGCCTCAAGGAATAACCTAAACTTGCCTATAATTAGCAGGGCATTCCTTCTCAGTATCTCCAGCGATAAAGAGTTGCATGTCTCTAGTGATTATATTTATAAAGGGATCAACTTTCATACAATTTCAGTGTTTGATTTTTGTAATCTGATTACAGTTATAACTTGGTGTTTCACAACTAATAATTATAATGAAAGCAAATTACACTGGAATATTTAATTACATTCATGTTACAAGGTCATGTTTGAGTCTCATTTGAATATATATATGTTTTTGCATGGTAACATTCTTTGTTTAATCTCATTATTACAAAAGCATTAATTGAGTGTAACGCAGCTAATTTTCTGGTTCTTAACTATATGTTATAATTGTAATAAATGCTTTTTTATATTGTAATACCATATTTTGTTGTCATTATACAGTACAATCACAGTAATTTAAAGTGTAATATACTTTTTAATGTAATGAAAAAATATAGTATGTGTGTGTTAGCATACATTAACCCATTTTAAAATAACATTATTTTTATCTGTTCTCAGTGAATCAGTAGTCATTAAAACTTGACGTTGCATGTCTAAGCACTACTAGTGCTGAACATTTAAATTCAGCAATATTTTCTGAATTTCTTAAGGAAAGCTATTTATGTGCTTATAAAAGCATGTAAATGAACATTATTTGCGATTTGGGCTTTAGAAATTGTTAAGGATATCATAATAGCACAGTAGTAAAAACAGTGTAAGCAACAAGTGCCATTCTATTACTAGGAGATAGAATCAAGGGAATGCAGTACTTGGAATAACCTTGGCATTGTCATGCAGGGATTTGGTATATAATTCCTTTATATTATTTTGTTGTTTGTTTATTACAATTTAGAGACTGTCAAATCCAGATGACTGTTACATTTAAGCAGGGATGGGATTCAGCCAGTTTGGGCTGGTTTGGGCAAAATGGATGTTAAATTTATATCTGGTTCGCTGAACCATTAGTTGAATGGACCAGCTGGCCCTGGCCACCCCGCCCCACCCCTCCCAGGAGTCTCCACGCAGCCTGTTTTGGATGCAGGTAAGTGCAGGGTCCGCGTGGAAGGGCGGAAGTCTGGAAATCAGCCTGTTTCCAGCTTCCAGAGGGCCTCCCAGAGGCCCAAGGGAAACCTCCGAACTCTGAGGAAGATGAAAAATGGCCCTCCCAGAAGTTCTGGTAGGTCACGCCCATCCAGCAACCAGGCAGAGAACTGGTTGTTGGGATTTCTGCATTTAAGAAATAAGAACTGTAAAAAGAGACTGTGAGTTCAAATCCTGCCTTAGCCATGAAAACCAGGTGGGTAACCTTGGGCCAGTCATTGTCTATCAAGTTAATGTACCTCATAGAATTGTTGTGGAGAAACAAAAAGACAAAGGTGTGTTGGATATATTATTAATAATGAAATAGAGGGGGAGAGAGAAAAGGATAAGACAGGATAGGATCTTATAAAGGCTTGATCTCCATTTTCCTCAAGACCTGGGAAAAAAATTTCAATTTCTGAATGTCATCTGGGTGGGAGCATATGGAAGAAGGCTCTACAATTCTTCAAGCATAGCTGAGACCAGCATACAACAATGTTAAAAACACCTTGGGTGAAGAAAATAAAGAACAAATTTCTGCTCAAATTTGTTTTAAAACAAATTTGTTTTAATGTGCAGGGGGAAGGCAAAATTAAATTAGGACATGTGATAAACAAGGAAAAGGACAAATCAGTCTAAAATTCAGGAAGCAGATGAAGAAATATAGGCTGTAAGGAAAGATGAATCGGTTTTTTAGTTTATGTGATTTTTGTCCTCTCATCTTTTAAACTTTAATTTAGCTGCTTGGTTTCTGGTGTACAAGGTAGATATCTGTTCACATGATGCTATGTGCCTTAATTTAGTTTAGTTTAGTTTACTTTATTGTCATTGCACCTCGTACAATGAAATCAAACTCCATCTAATCCCTATCTTCCTGAATTCAACTTTTATTAAGAATGGTACCATAACATTCAAGAGCATACAATTAAGGAAGCTAATAGGTTTCTTTAAAAATACAAGTTGAATTAAATACAAAGCAGCTATAAATGTGTTTTGCTGATTTTGTAGCTTTACTTCACTATACAAAATGACACCATGAAGATTGTGAGTAACTTTTATTTAGACAGCTGTATGGAATAACTGCACAGGCTCATACCCAGTTCATATGGAATTAATAACCATGCAGTGTTTGTACATATTCTGGTATGAGCATGGGATGTTTCATATTTGTCTAAATTCTAATCAAAGGCATAATTACAGAACTGTTCCTCCTATGTGCCTCTACCAAGTATATCAGCTGACCTACATATGTTCTATGAGACATTTTTCCTTCCTCTATAGAAATCTGACATCCATAAGGATACAGCTGATAGTCTGTTCAAAAGAAATATGTTTTTGACAAATTTACCTTTAAACACAGAGTGAATCTACTTCTCTGTGAATAATATCAATTTAAAATCAAATGTTGGGCTCTGGCTGCAAAATTACATATTATTCTTTTATATTGCTTTTTTTCCTCTGTTCTATATTTTGTCACAGCTCAATATTTTACTCTATACAATGTTTCTTCAAAGAAATATTTTCCTTGTGCAATGTTATTTGTTTTCACATAATAGGAAATTCTGATAGTATGTATTTTCTGTGTAATTCTGTGTATAACTATGGATCTTCTCTTTTTCTCACTTTCTATTTTCCTTACTCAGAGGTACTCCAATCATCTGTGCCTCTTGTGCAATGCAGATATGGTTTACATGAAAAGTTTTAACCTTTTAGCTCATGTTAACCATTTTGCTGATTGCTCTAAATTGTTCCTTTTAAAATGTCTTTTTCTTTATTTATGATAGATTTGGTTACCTTATCAAAGATAATCATGCTACGTGGTTTATTGACTAGTGGATTTGCAATATGAAGAAGATGAGATATTATTATGCAGCAAGGAAGTGAAAAACAGTTTGGAAGCAGTCTTATGAATATGAACATGTATGCACTGGTGGGATTCAGCCAGTTCTCACTGGTTTGGGAGAGCCGTTAGCCAACTTTCTGAGCAGTTTGGCAAAACTTGCTGTTGAAACAAACAGCCTTTTGTTTTTCCCATTTTACAGAGTTAACCTGTCAGAAAGACAGGAAGGAGACATTCTGGTGTGTTGTTTCTAGCTTAATCCTTATCTTTATTGCCCTGCTTAAATGTTTTCAGACTGCCTCTGTGGTTAACCCTTGTTACATTATAACAGCTAATGGTTTTTGGCAATACACTCAGACTTTCTGTGTCCTAAGCTTCTCCAGAGTTGTTGTTTTTTTCTTTGTTGGTACTTTTATTAGGGGCTTGACTTTTTTTTTAAAGGGGAAGTGTTGTTTCAAGCTTTTTACACTGCTTTACTGGCTCCTGGCACTGTCATTTTGGGGTGTACTTCCAAGAGGCAGAAGTACACACAACACAAATTGATTTTTTACTGCCTTTCTGTGGGCATGTGATCTTTCCTTAAATCTGGATGATTCCCTTATGATATCTTGTGAGGTGAGTGAGACCAGCTGTATCTTTAAGTGGTGCAAATGGATCTAATGATTGCTTCTCCTGGGTGGGAAAGGGTGCTTTGTCAGTTCACTGAGCACAGGAGTCTATAGGGATTCTCCAGTCATTATGTTGGCCCAAAGGTGCTTTTTTCAAGAGGCAACTGAAGTTTCTTGGTTTCCAGAAAGTCCAGTTGTCTCTTGAAAAAGCACCTTTAGGATAGGAGTCTCTTGCATTGCTTCAGAGTGGCCAAGGCACATGATTGCTCACTGATAGTAAGATTTAAAAAATAGGAGGTAGGGGGTGTGGATCCATTTTAGTTTTCTCTTAATAAGGCTTAGTAACATGGCACCAAGCTTGAAGTTTATTTAGATATCTGTGGCATGTACTAATTTTATTGTGATCCTGACAAGCTTGGGAGGGCAGAGACTTAAACCTGGGTCCCCTATATACTTCATTAAATTGTTGCTTTAGCTTGGCATTTTGTAGCCCAAATGTGCCCACCTACTTTTTGGAGAGCTTAAATGAACTCTCTACTAAAGGATTTCACTTTATGAGCAAGAGTTGGCTGATGATAGTTATCATTGCATTTTAACTATTTTAATTCCTCAAGGTGCTCTGGCACCCTGCCTGATTTGCAACTCTGTGTTGCAGGTATTGCTGATGAAAAGGAAGGTATTCAGACAGAATGGTTTCCACAATGGTTGTGACTGTCATTGATCTTCAGTGTGTATTTTAGAACTTGACTTACAACAGTTCATTTAGTGACCATTCAAAGTTACAATGGCACTGAAAAAAGTGATTTATGACCATTTTTCACACTTAAGACCGCTCAGCATCCCCATGGTCATGTGATCAAAATTCAGATGGTTGACAGCTGTCTCACATTTAAGACGGTTATAATCTCCCAGGGTCATGTGATCCCCTTTTGCAAACTTCTGACAAGCAAAGTCAATGTGGAAGCCAGATTCACTTAACAGCCGTGTTACTAACTTAACAACTTCAGTGATTCACTTAACAAATGTGGCAAGAAAAGTCATGAAATGGGGCAAAATTCAATTAATAAATTTCTCACTTAGCAACACAATTTTTGGGCGCAATTGTGGTCATAAGTCAAGGAGAGGATGAGCAAGGTGAGGCCAGGCAAAGCCAGGCATAACCAGGAGTGGGTTGGAGGTGAGGTGAGGCGCCCCTTGATGTGAGTGACATTGAGTTGGCACACCCACCCAGTCACATGACCATCCAGCCATGCCTACCCAGCTGGTCATTAGGACAGAGAACTGGTTGTTAAATTATTTGAATTCCACCACTGCATATACAGTAGTGGCAAAAATTGTGGAAACTTTTTGGGAAAAGTCTCCTTACGTATTTTATGCTATCACTACCAAACAGGGAGATCTTGGTCCCATCACTCCAAATAACACTGTCCCATTGTTCCTCTGTCCAGGTAACATGGGTTTTAGCCCAGTTTGTTTGAGAGATTGGCTTTTTTGGTGGAATTCTAGATTTTAGGCCAAATTCCTGCAGTCTGGCCGAACAGTCCTTGCACTCAACTTCACATTGCATTGTGCCATTTCATCTTGTATATACCCAGATGATTTTCTTCTGTCATGTAGGCACTGTTTCTTAATTCTGCTATCATCACTTGCTGTTGTGCACTTTTTCCTGCCTTTACCAGTGTGGTTTTGTAGTGACTGAATCTCATTATACCTCTTCAAAAACTTAGAAATGCCACCTTTGGTTACGTTTCCACCAATTTTTCTTCTAATTTCTTTATAACTGTAGCCTTGTTCACTTATATACTATTTTACATTGCTTTCTGGGAAACCAATCAATTCTTTGCACCATTACTTTAATTTTATTACATTTTACAAGCTCATTAAATGAAAGAACACAAAAAACCCCAACCAACTTGATAGTGATCACATAACACATGACAAATGTCCTCCACTCAGCTCCAATACATGACATCAATCCTACTGTGATCTGATTGGCTCATTGCCAAAGCAAGATGACACCAGATTGGCTCTCTGAACACTTATGCTCATTGGCTACAAATAGATGAAGGAAAGCTACCCGATATCAACCTAAGCAAGTTGTGCTTCCTTATTCTGGTCATTTGACTATAACTTTTCATAGAATACAAATAACTGGACAGTCTTTGTTGCATTACATTCTTGATTAAATTGTCTTTCCATTGATATATAACTTCATGGTACTATTCCAAAACAAAGTGGTGTCAAACCTCAAAAATACACTTTTGAGCCATCAAACCTCAAAAATACACTTTTCTCAAAAGGTTTGCACAATTTTGGCCACTGCTACTATTATTTATGTCACTTGCTACCTTTTGCTTCAGGTAGAAGTGCATATTAGAAAACAACAAGAGGAATCCCAAATCCATGTTTGTCATAGAAAATTAATGGGAGGCACGAACAAGAGAGGCTATTAATCTTTTCCTCTATTTAATGATTTTCTCCTAAAGGCTGTGGATTCATTTTAATATATTTTTCCCAGTCAGGCTCTAAAATATAAATCATCCTAATTAAGATAAAATAACCAAGGGTAAAAGAGGTAACACTCCATGTTTTCCTTCAGCAAACCTTTAAAAAAAATTGTGTTTCCCTGTGGGGGAAGGGGTCCCAAAATTCTGTTACAAAAAAAAAAGTTCTCAGAAGCCAATTCTGTTTTTCCCCCCCCCCCCCCCCCCCCCCCCCCCCCCCCCCCCCCCCCCCCCCCCCCCCCTCTGGGGTTTAGAAATCTGTGCATTACAGATTAGCTCACTACAATGGAAGAAGCACACAGTCCCAATTATTCCAGGAAATGACATCAATACTATAAATCTACCATATATGGTTCTACCATATAGTAGAATAAAAGGACAATTGCTAATAAAGGGAGTAGAATAAACAATTGCTCCAAAATCAACGGAATCACCTGTAACTGTGGTCATTGACTTAGAAATGTCAGACAAAACTGAACAATTAAAATACTGGCTCTTTTTAACATGTGTCAAATGCATTGCATGCACATAAAAAAGGGCAAGGCTTTGATTGCCTAGGCATACTGCCCTTTTAAAGCTAGTGGACCATTACTGTAGATGATCTTGAAAATAGTTTTCAATCTAATTTCAAACATCATTGCAACCATTCATAACTAAAGCCTAAACTGGTTGGTTTTTGGCTACTCATCTTACACTTGTGTATTTAATTTAATTTGTTTAATTCCAGGAATATATAAGGACAATTTTTACAGATCATGCAGTTAAAGGAAAATTATTTCTCTTCACATATAATCATAATCTAACTTGATTTTGTCTACTGTAGTTCCACCATTGGAAAAAATTTGATAGTAGGCCAGTAGCAAAAGGAAGAGAAGACATAACTTCATAGAGTGATCAGTATTAGCATCAGATTATAACAAACTGATAAATCAGCTGTCTGAAGCCTTTATGTGACATAAGACTTTCCTTGACTATATGACTTAGATAAAAAGTTTTGAAGGACACCTATGAAAGCAATTTCAATGGCAGAAATGACAATTTTGTTTGATATCTATCTAAACGTACAAGAATATGTTTACTTTCTCTTCCATATTTTAATATAATCAATATTTTAATTCCATTTTACATATAGAAGCAAAATAAATGCAAATAGTATAAAACGTCATTTCTTTTGAATAAGAAAAATCTCCTTTTTATCTTCATGGATATCAGGGAAATTAAAAAAAAACCTCACATGCATTGCACTTGAGTTATTCATAAAATATCATTTTCAGTGTTACACATCATTGCACAATATAGGTTAGACTCAGTGGTGGTATTCTACCAGTTTGGCCTGGTTCTGGCGAGCTGGTAGCAGCAATGAGCAGCAGAGACTGAACCGGTTCTCCCCGCCGCTCTGCTGTTGGGCCCACCTGCCTGCCCGGGCTCCCATACTCACCTTTATCCTCTGAATTTGAAGCACAGCTGCTTTGCGCGGCACAGAATGGTGCTGCAAGGCAGCTGCTTAAGCCACCGGGATTGTGCAGGCTTGCAGGAGGTGAGTTAGAACACCTCTGCGCCTGTGCACACTCCTCTGCGCCTGCACAAAGTGCACGTTTGGCATGCACGTGCACGCTAAGTGTGTGCATGCATGCAAAGCATGCCCACCAAACCACACCCACCAAACCAGTATCCAAAATATTTGAATCCCACCACTGGTTAGACTCCAAGTCTTACCAGTTCCTAACTTTGATGATACACCAAGAAAGAAAGAAGATAAATATATGTGAGAACTACTTTGGGGGTTAATAGTGGATAGTTAGTTTTCCCCCTTGTGAAATGATCACATTACTCAATAGAAATATGGCAAAAACATATCTTTAGATTGCCATGTAATTTCAATCAATTAAAATTATATTATAGACTCTTAGTTTGCTAGCACATGGAAAATGCTACCTTAAGCTTAGGTGATCTCTGGATAGAATACAGTACATTTGTATTGTTCAAGAGTTTTCTTGAATTCAGATCTGCCATGATGAGAAACTTATGATCTTCAAAATGTTCAAAGTGAAGAACAGGTTCAGTACAATTGATCAGGAGGGATGCTTATTCTTATGCTGATACTGCATCTTCAGCAGTACTTGCTGTTGACCTATTAATCAGAATAATTAGTTTTAAAATTCATGGACACATATTGTTGGGCTTTTTAAAGATTCTACTACAGTATCATTAGAGTTATCATTAATGCAGGGTATTAAGAAAAGTATTACAAGTATCAACAATCTTGTCTAATCTTAGAAGTCAGATTTTGAAAAGTATGAACCCTTCCAAAAAGCTTCCCCAAAATTATATAAATTCAGATTTAGAACTGTATCTATTCAATTAAAACTAATTATTCATTTTATATTCAATGGAATATTGAATAGTTACCTATCTATATGAAACTCCCAATAAACAGATTCATTTATTGAAAATATTCTAAACCCATCTATACCAGACAGCAGTAATAAAATCATAGAGGGGGAAAAGATTCAAAATGGCCAGAAAAGAGCCTCAACAGAAGTAATAATGATACATAAAATACTGAAATGGCAATTAAATACAGAATGTTCTGCTAGAATAGTTTTCACCAGCTTCTGAAAGATTCCTAATGAGGAAGAAGAACCTTACTTCATAAGTAGTCCAAGAAACTTGTACACGTCTTCATAGTCTTAATGTCAGCATTCCAAGAATTACAGCTATTGCAAATCAGAACTCTGAGGCAATTCTATTCCTCAAAGAACAATTTTTTATTGGAAATACCCTCCTGGTACAAACTGGTGAAAAGCCAGATCTGAATCTTCCCAGGCTTTTCATAACCTTAAAAAAAAAAAAATCCAGGTCATGGGACATACGGTGAGGTTAGTTGAAGACTCCTAACCTCCTCTCCCTCCCCCAGGAGGACCCTTCGGCTTTTGGGGACATTTCTCATGGAACCATTTCAGTAGCCTATCTGCTTTCATCTTCCAACTCTTCACCCAGGTGGCTTCAGCCAGAAGATATCGTTTCCAGTGCACTAGATTGTCCAACTGACTCTGGTGTACCTTTGAGTCTAGGATTTTCTTTACCTCATAATGTGTGTGCCCTTCAACCACTAGCAGCATGGGTGGTATCCTAGCTATTGGTCTGATTTGAGAGCCCACGATGGCTTTTAATAAAGTGCTGTGGAAAACTGGATGCACTTTCCCTAACAATTGAGGGAGTTTAAGTTGCACAGTGACTGGGTTAATAACTTTCACTAATAACTTTGGACTGCGTTTCTTAGTGGCTAATTTCAATTTCAGATACTTTGTGGACAAGAAAACCTTACCCCCCACCTTAAACTGCAGTTGGGGAGAGTGGTGTTTGTCAGCTTGGGCCTTATATGCATCTGCTGCCTCCTGTAGGGCTCATTTGGTATTTTCCCATGCTTTTTTCAAAGATTCCATCCACTCTGCTAGTGACATGGAGGAGGGGGGCTCCCAGGGGAGCTTGGGCATGGGGACAAACTCCATGCCACTAGTGACCTGAAATGGGGTCAGCCCTGTGCTACTGTGCACCGTATTGTTGTATGCCACCTCAGCAAATGGCAGCAGCTTTGCCCAGTTGGTTTGCTGGTAGCTGATGTAGCACCTCAAATATTGCTCTACCATAGCATTGGTCTGTCCTGTGGCCCCATTAGTACTTGGATAGAATGCTGAACTCAACCCTTACAAAGACCCAATAGATCTCATGAACTCTGTCCAGAACTTAGCAGTGAATTGGACCCCTCTATCAGAGATAATTCTGCGAGGGACACCATGCAACCTGTAAATATGCTTTATAAACAGGTTAGCCAGATTCTGAGCCAAGGAGAGCTCTAAACAAGCTATAAAATGAGCTTGTTTGGAAAACAAGTTGACAACAGTCCAGGTGACTGTACTCCTGCAATTCGCAGGGAGCTCAACAATGAAATTCATGGTTATTTCCTCCCAAGGTTGGACAACTCTTAACGTAGTCCTCAATGTCCTTTTTCATCTTCAGCCACAAGAACTGCCTTCCAGCCAAGTGTAAGGGTTTTCAGGTAGCTGAAGTGCCCCATTTACTTTGAGTCATGACTCTTCTGGAGGACGCGAAGCTGTAAGCTTCTAGGCACATACAATTTGGAGTCTTTCCAGGCTAGTCCATCTTTGAGGGTTAGTATTCCTGTGTTGTCTTTGTACCACAGATTGGCCACCAGCTCATCTCTTAGACTTTGGGTGATTCCGTCTCTGACTTTTCTCTGCCTGGCTTGACCCCTAGTTATGGCCTGTGAGGCAGGCTGAGAGGGGGAATCATTTCATGAACCAACTCTTCACACTTGCTGTGGTAATGTGGTTTATGCAACAAAGCATCTGCTAAGGTGTTCTTATTTCCTGGGACGTGCTTCAGCTCAAAGTTGAATCATTTGAAATATTGTGCCCAGCAGATCTGTTTTTGGGAGAGCTTTTTTGGGGGTGGTTAGTGCCTCTAGGTCCATGATGGCGAACCTATGGCACACGTGCCAAAGATGACATGCAGAGGCCTCTCTCTGGGCACGTGAGCCATTGCCCCAGCTCAGCTCTGCAGCACATGCATGCACACGCCTCCTCTGGCCAGCTGGTCTTTGGATCTGTGCCTCACATGCACAGGTGTAGTGCACACATACACAGTTGCCAGGTGCACATGGGGGTTGCATGCACATGCGTGAGGGGTGGGCACAGAGCACATGCATGGGGGTGCATGTGCATGCACGGGGTGGGAGGTATACGCGGGTGGTTCACGTGTTGCATTTTGGGGATGTGCATGCACACATTTTGTGCACTAGGTGCCAAAAAGGTTAGTCAACAATGTTCTAGGTTCTTGGACTAATCAGACAGTTGGAACACCCCATGCATGATAGCATCCACTTCCTCCTGTGCCCCAGTCTTGGGCACCATTATCTGCTCCGAGATGGCAAATGGGCGGACGGCTTTCCTCACCATTAAGTTGTTCTCACATTCATCATCACTTTCGTAGGTCATTGGTATTGGGGGCTCCTGAGTTGGAGGTTTCTGTCCCCCAGAGGGGAGAGGGAAGATCTCAACAGCTTGAAGTGTGAATACCCCCCTGTCCCACATTCTGCACTGCTGTCTCCTCAGCCTGGTCGATGGGGGCATCTTCCCCTCTGGTTTGAGGGCAGAAGCTGGGCTCTCAGCCATCTTGCTGTCTTGGTGGTTATTATTCCCACTGTCCATTGGCCATACAGAGGTTCCGGTCGGCTGGGTCTCACACTCCCCAAGTTCCACTCACTGGCCGAGTAGGTGCTTGTTGGGCTGAGCATGAATCTGTGGCTGGGCAGCAAGCTGGGGGGCTGGAAGTACCTGCAGCTGGGGTGGCAGTTGGGCCAGTGTAGGAATCCATTGCCTTGGAGCCAACCATACCCAGGGTGGTAGAACCAGCTGGGCAGCACCAGCCAACTCAACTGGGGCCATGGGTGACCGAGCAGGTTTTCTTCCTTCATAGGCCTGGCACCACTCCCCTCTCCAGGCTCCATCTTTCGGGTCTTCCCATGGCCTTTTACCAGACTGCGGTGATCTGAACTGCCAACCAAGCAGGCTGTCAGCAGGAGATAGCATCGGGGCATGCAGTGGACTGGAATTAGTGGACCACTGTGATGGGAACCAGCTGGGGTTGGGGCTGCCATTTTCACCAGGCAACACTTTCAGGTGGTCATCAAGGTAGTCATTCCTTCTGGTTCCTTCCTCCTCCATTCTGTTGTCTTCTCTGAGTCTTTCCACTCCTTGAGAAGTCAGGCTAGCAACTGGGGCTCAGGACCCCGGAAAGTGGCTCCAGTTGGAGCAGAGAATTCTGGAGTACTGGCTGAATCTTCCTGGGGTTTTCATAACCTTAAAAGAAAAAATTTCCAGTCTTCTCAAAATAATAACGCACAGTGTCCAATCTCGATACTGGCTGGTTGCCTGGTTACAATTCTCTCTTCCTCCTGGGGCCAGCCAGCTGTTGTAATGCCTCTGACTCACCAGAGAGCTATTCTATTTTGTCTACCAAATTCCCTCTATTACTCCCCCCTTCATCTCCACACTGTATCAGCCTGAACTCCAGCTACAGGCCTGATACTTGCCAGATGGATTTTATGAGTTGTTAAGAATACAATAGGTCCTCTGAGAATCATCTCAGCAGATGCACAAGTTAATAGAAGATAGACTTATAAATGTTATGCTCCTAATCCTCTCAAAATTGAAAGAACAATAACCAAAAATTAAAATTGAACCTGGAAACAACTGAAAGTGAATGCTATTATTTCAATGATAGAATAACTCAATTTATATATTCAGTATTTGTCAATAAAAAGGGTGAAGCATTCAGAACCATCTGAATTCTCCAAATACTATTCAAAATCATTCCTATAAAAAGTACCTTCCAGCAATATAGAGAAGATCTCACTATAGCTTATGCACTATGATTAAATCTACTTTCTGCAAGAATGAGTATAATTGCTGCGCAAAAAAACACTTAGGTGAAAAAATACCATTAACTTCCAAGACCCAGGATCAAGACCAGATATAAAAGAATTACAAAGTTACATTTAAATAACATTTACTACTCTGCTTTTGTGTTTCTGTATTATATATAGCATACCATGAAACTGTTCTGACATTGCAACTGCAAAATCTATTTGCATATTAAAAAATAGGGCATCGTATAACTAAATAGTGCTGCTCCATATTACCAAATAGGAACAGAAATGTCAGAAAATATAATGCTTTTCTTAAAAAAATAGAGAGAGCATTGCAAATGCATTAATATATTTCATCTTTGCTACCAAATGTGTTTTAAGGTTCAGAAAAATTGATTGAAAGAGACAATGCAAAGCAGCAATTCAGGGCCTTTTTTTGTTATCACCAGGTTGAAAACCAAAGCAGATTCATTTCTTCAGCCTCAAATTTTGCAAATGAAATTTGCAGTTTCTAATTCTGGGACATAGCAAGGCAAACAGAGTTTCCCTCCCTCTTCTATATAGGACAACATTTCAAAACTATGTGAGATTATGGTTTTTTCCTCTGAACTTCAGTTTTTTATTCTAAGCACATATATGTGTACATAATATCAAAGCTTGATGTATATTCACACTATTCTAATTATAGCCTTACTACTCTTTCTAGTTCTATAGTTAAGAAAGCTTTACAGCAGAGATGGTATTCAGCAGGTTCTAACCAGTTCTGGAGAACTGGTTGCGGAAATTTTGAGCAGTTTGGAGAACCAGCAAATACCACCTCTGACTAGAGATTGTACAGTATCCTTCCCCTGCCACGCCCACCAAGCCACGCCCACAGAACTGGTAGTAAAAAAAATTGAATCCCACCACTGCTTTACAGATATGAGTGGCTGTCACCTTCACCATCAATCAAGTTAGCAGATGCCCTTGACCTTTAATAAATAACATTCAGACATAAAGATTCTGTTTTGAGAATTAATCACTTGAAGGTAACAGGCTTTTCTCCTGGAGATGGTTACATGATGCCTTACATTTAGGTGCTATGGAAACACTTTTATTCCTCAAGCACTTCAGTTATTTTTATCCTAAGACTTTGAAAAATGTTATTGTTTTTGCTGTTTTATTCTAACTGAAATTTATCAATTGATTGATAAACTGTGAACCAAGACGGTGTTCATATAATTAAGAATGATAATCAGAATGAAGGCTAGAATATGAAACTTTACAAATATATATAGTATATATGCTTTCTTTTTGCTTTTTATACATTGTAGCTGGCTTGAAAGGATAGTTTTTGATAGAGGAGAAGTAACAATATTTAATATATACCTGTAAATAAGTGTAAATAAGTGAAAAACATACATTTTATCCAATTATCCTCCTCATGTGATAGCAGCTTCCTGTAAGCAATTACATTCTTCACAAGAGTAGATAGAATGTCTGAAAAGAAATGCTACTGACTTCTTTAAAGTGACATATTGTGGACCAAGGCATTCATAGAATGGATCCCAATTGATAAAAAGCATCCATGAAAGATGGATTGACAACATCAGCAAGTATTATGGGCCCAATTAGCAAAAAAAAGCTCAGGACCATATTGGTTGGAAACATGCAGAAGAGGCCTTCATCCTGCAGTGGATAGTCAATGGCTAAAATGATAGTGATGATTTGGATTATAGGAATTCTTCAGCACCCTGGAAGAAGTCACCATAGCAATATTTCTCTTTTTAAAAAAAAACCATACAATATTTATGGTATTTGAAATAGAAATTTTTAATTAATTCAACCAAAGATTTCATTAGTTAATTACATGTTTACTTTTTCTATATTTTAGGTGCAGTTATAGCTTTGTCTTCGGCAATATAATCATTTGAAAATGACATGTTTATCACTGAGTCCCTGGATTTTGCCAAGAAATCATAAAAAGCAATGTTTATCTAAAATAGCTTTGCTGATTTAAAACGAAGGAAAAATTATCATTAATTATAGAGAACTGGTTTGGAAAAAGGGTATCCAGAATAAAAATGTATTTAATATCATCTAATTATAATTATAATGAAAAAATACACTAAGAGAACACCATTGTGTGAAAACACATGCATTTTATTGAATTTTACAAAGTCAATATACCCTCTATGCATCAAGAACAAATATAATGTTTGGGCATCTCTAAAACTGATTAAGAGTATATTCTTATGCTTATACATAATATACAGTTACAATAAATTGTTATAAGAAATAAAATGGGTTATATCTATTAGTAAAATTTTGATTTCCTAGTGGGTCAAGATATAAATCTGGTAAATAACCCAAACCAAAATAGAGCAAAACAAAATAGAACATTACTTCAGAATTCCTGCTGCAGATTTTGAATTTATGGAAGAAAAACTATGAAAAGTGTTCGCAAAAAGAGAGCCAATGCTCATAGCAAAGAACAAAGTAAACCAGATCTTTTAACCTCTCTGGACAAAGGAAAACACCCAAAAATCACCCATAAATGCTTGAGATAATTGCTCCTGAGCGCTGAAAGATGGGGGAATAGTCATGTTGCTCAAACTGCAGTTGTCACCTTTGAAAGAACAATGTTTCATTTTCTAATCATACTTAGAAACTATTTATTAATGACTTTTCCACAATTAGAAATCTTTAGATCAACAAGTCTGAAAACACTGAGTATATTTGCCTTCAATCCTTGATGAAGGAAAATTAACTACTTTAAGCTTAAGAACTTAAAACAATTCTTTTAAATAAACAGTAAAGGGTAAAATATAACTTTGATTTTAAAAAATTACAAATAGGTTAAGAGTCAAGATAAATTTGATAGAAGTTTTTGGAACTAATTATAAAGAATCCATCCAATTGGAAAATGTTTTTGCTTTGAGTTTACAAAAAACATTAAAAGGTAAGATTTTAAGCATTGGACACTAGAGGTAACCAAAGATTTCAATTAAAGGAAAACACATAAACATGACTAAAAATTTACATAATGGCACAACATATTGTGACACTGGAAATACTGAAGGATACTTTTGAAAATAAAATCAGAAATTAATATCAACTATGTCAACAGTTATCTTTCCCTTTATGAATAGACTGCATCTTTAAAAATGTTATGGAAGAGCAACAGATTTTACCTCACAAGACAGATTGAGTTGAAAGTTGAAGTTATAAATGACAGGCTACAAGAACTACATGGAAACACGATGTTCTACTGGATAGTAATAAAAAAAAACCTTACTGATTTTTAATAATTAAAAGAATCAGATAAACAAAAAATCAAGAAAAATGACTTGAACATTTTTCCTATATTGCACTTACAAAATAAACTTGTTAAAGCTTTGAAAAATCTTCTGAGAAGAAAAGAAGAAATGAAAAGAAACCAAGTTCTATAACATTATTTGAAGGGACGAAAGCTTAACATTGTTCGAAGCAAATTTTCCTAACAGATTAATCAAAATCCTCACATTATGCTAAATTCAGTATGTGATGGCAGTTTTCCCACAAATAGTGGAGTTAAAAATAGATAGAACCAAGGATGTATAATAGTTAACTTGGGAGCAACTCTGAATCAAACTGAAACTGTTCTCAACTCTTTTATCCTCTGCTTGTGTTTTGCTATATAAAGAAGAGATCAATCCTGACTGTTTTTTAGAAGGCCAGATCCTGAAGATGAAACTCAAATACTTTGGCCACTTAAAGAGAAGGAAGGACTCCCTGGAGAAGAGCCTAATGCTGGGAATGATTGAGGGCAAAAGAAGAAGGGAACGACAGAGAATGAGGTGGCTGGATGGAGTCACTGAAGCAATTGGCATGAGCTTAAATGGACTCCGGCGGATGGTAGAGGACAGGAAGGTCTGGAGGAACATTGTCCATGGGGTCGCGATGGGTCAGACATGACTTCACAAGAAGAAGAAGAAGAAGAAGAAGAAGAAGAAGAAGAAGAAGAAGAAGAAGAAGAAGAAGAAGAAGAAGAAGAAGAAGAAGAAGAAGAAGAAGAAGAAGAAGAAGAAGAAGAAGAAGAAGAAGAAGAAGAAGAAGAAGTTGTTAATGAATCCTGCTGAATCAGTTATCTGTGTGTGCTTTCTGGATTTGATTTTCTGCAACAAACTCTGATAAAAATATAAACTGCTTTATAGCCTGCTCTTAAGACTGACTGATAATGGAGGACATGAACTAGTCTATTTTTAATTTAATTTTATTGGCATTTAAATAATTCTATAGTGAATATTGCAGGTTTTCCCCTCTGAATCCATAATCTGCTTGTCCATCCTATTAATTATAGCTGTGAGAAAATAACTGCCATCGAAAAAAAATGATTCTTTATAAAACTTTGTAGTCTCCTTTCCTGATTGGCAGGATTTTACTAGAATATTATGGAAATCTCTGCAAAGTTAAAGGCAACTTAAAGGATTATGTGCATAGAGCTGGGAGTCTGTTTTTTAGTTATAATATTACCTAATGGTATTTGGAGCATACATACACACATGATAGAAGATAGAAGATAGCTAGAAGATAGCTAGATAGAAGATAGATATAGATTATGCAACATCTTGAGCTAGTAGTTAAATTTAGCCAAAATGTTTAGGATGAGGAAATATGCTACTCTTTAGGGTAATAAAGTAAATAGCATACTTCTTATACCTGAAATCTACACCATTTATCAAGTCATTCCTGATATTCTCGTAGAGCAGATATGCAGGGCCATAAATAGCTCCCAAAGCTTAAGGGTCAGCCTTTTGTGTCCTCCAAATCAAGTGTTGACTTAGAATTTTGCAATGTTTTAAATGAGGAAAATTAATTAATTTATTTTGCTGGTGCAAAGTGCCACCAATAAAACATTTTATACAAGTTTTCTTTGTATGCTGTCGATATTGTTAATTTATAATTTCTATCCCATAGCTTCTGCCATTTATCTAGTTCTATAGCATATCCAATAAATTTTGCCCATGCTATCATTGTTTCTTTAACTTGTTCTTCTTCTAATTTAACACCTAATAAATAGCAATAGTCTTTTAATCAGCTTATCTTCCATTCCTGTTAACATTTTATCTAATTCTGTCAATTCCCTGTAAATCCCTTCAGCTTTAGTATCCTTTTCATATCTTGATTGTATTTGTGTATATGAATACTGTCGTGTCCGGCGCGAAAGGAGACTCGGGAACCAGTGACTCAGTTCAGCTCATTTATTAGTCCCGAGATCGGCTCGGGTTCCGAAAGGAAAATGGCGGCTTTTATTCTCTAGCCGCGGCGGCCGCGGCCAATGGCACCGCTTTGAATCTCCCGCGATTAGTTTCTACCAATCGCGGGGGATTCGCGGCGGGCCAATCCGTGCGGCTCGCTCAGCCAATCAGCTCGCCGCGCGTCTTAGCCAATCGCGGCGCGGGTCTGCAAGAATGGTAATGACCATGCAGAACACCCCTCCCCTCTTGGTAGGGTCCTACGTAACGTAGTCCCGTAAGTAGGCGGGGCTTCGTACTTGTCTACTTGACCTGCGCAGGTTAGTTGGTGCTTGGTTCTCGGCCGGTTCGGTTGGGTTCCGTGTTGCTCCTTGTCCTGTCGATGGAACCGTCTGGAAGTCTGGGCCGGGCCTTTTGTCGCAGCTCCCTCCTGGTCTACCCGGGCTGGTCGAGTTGCGGTTGCCGCTCCCGCCTGGTCTTTCCGGGCTGGTCGAGCTGGCCTGGCTGCTTCTTCCTGGTGAGGTGTCGAGTTGGCTGCTTGCCGGTGAGTATTCCTGGTTTCTTTCTGGTGGTGTTTGGTTTGTTGGGCCTTCCCTCCCCTCTTGGTTTGTGTTGGGGGGGTTCCCTTCTGTGTTTGTTTCTGCTTGCGTGTCAGTTGTATTTCTCGTGGCTATTCTCGACCTTAGTTCGTCGATGTGTCGCTTCCATGCTCGCCCGTCGGTTGTCTGTAGGCGGTACGAGCGGGGACCTGTCACTTGGGTTATGGTTGCTGGTACCCAGAGTGGGTCTCCGGTGAGGTTTTTTGCATATACCGTGTCGCCTGTTTTAAAGGTTCGGCCTCTACTTGAGGAGTTTGGGGGCTTTTCCGGGTTGTATGTGGGGTGCAGTCTGTCGAGTGGGGATCTTAACTTCCTCCCCATCAATAGTTCTGCCGGGCTTTTATTTGTTGTTGTATTCGGGGTTATGTGTTGTATAAAGAGCATTTTGTTTATTTTTTCTTGGATTTCCCCGTTCTCTATTTTTTGGATGGTTTTTTTCGTGAATTGAACCATCCGTTCCGCCCTCCCGTTCGCCGCCGGATGTGCCGGCGCTGTCAACGCGTGTCGTATCCCCCATTCCACTAGGAATTTTTTGAATTCCAGCGAGGTAAATTGGGGCCCGTTGTTGGATACGAGGACATCTGGGAGGCCGTGGGTTGCAAATAGTTTGCTGAGTTCTTTGGTGACGGCCTCCGTGGTGGTAGTCCTCATGTTGCTTACCTCCAGCCAGTTGGAGTAAGCGTCTACCGTGATGAGGAAGGTGTGTCCTTTTGTGGGCCCGGCAAAATCTATGTGGATCCTGGACCATGGTCCCCTAGGGGTTTCCCATTCCAGGATCGGGGCGGCAGGAGGGCTGGGTCTGGTTTCCTGACATCTGTTACATGCTGCCACCCATGCTTCGATTTGCTTGTCCATTCCTGGCCACCAGGCGTAATTTCTGGCTAAGGCCTTTGTCCTAACGATGCCCGGGTGCCCCTCATGCAACAATTCCAAGACTTTTCTCTGTAATTTTCCCGGAATAACAACTCGGTTCCCCCAAAGTAAACACCCTTTTTGCAATGACAGTTCCGTTTGTCGGTTCCGGAATGTCCGGAAAGTCTCGTCGTCGTCTTTCTCGGGCCACCCCTTCTCTACCCAATGCAATACCCGCGCCAGACGTTTGTCTTTATTAGTTTCACGGGAAATGTCTGACGCGGTTATGGGTAGATCGGGCAGAGTCTCTATGCTGAGGGTGGTCGTCTTGGGTGCTGGGTTGGTGTCGAAGTCTGGTAGCGGCGTGCGGCTCAAGGCGTCTGCGTGGGAGATCGTCTTTCTGGGTCGGTGTGTGAGCCGGTAATTGTAGGCTGCAAGGAATTCGGACCACCTTGTCATTCTAGGGGATAGAATGTTCGGGGTGGCCCTGTTCCCTGCCAGGATTCCCAGCAGCGGCTTGTGGTCGGTGATGATGGTGAAGGCTCGGCCATAGATGTATTCGTGGAAACTTTTGACAGCGGCAACGATGGCCAAGGCCTCTTTGTCCAGCTGACTGTAGTTCCTTTCTGGTTTGGTGAGGGTTCGTGAGAAGAAGGCGATGGGTGCTTCCTTCCCGTCGGGGAGAGTGTGGCTGAGGACTGCGCCGACGCCAAAAGGTGATGCGTCGCATGTGACAGCTAGCGGTAGGGTCTCGTTGTATTGGATGAGGACGGCATCCGAGGTGAGCAGGTCCTTGGTTTCGTTGAAGGCGGCTTCCTCGCGTTTCCCCCAAGTCCATGGAGCCGCCTTGTCCAGGAGCCTATGCAAAGGCTCTGCTGCGGTCGCCTTCTGGGGCAGGAAAACATTGTAAAAGTTAAGTAGTCCTAGAAATGCCTGTAGTTCCGTTTTATTCTTCGGTCTGGGGGCTTCCTTGATCGCTCTGATTTTTTCCTCGGTTGGGTGAATTCCGTGCCGATCAAGGAGGTACCCCAGGAACTCGACTCTCTCGGTGTGTAATTGGCATTTTTCTTTCTTAACCTTCAGCCCCGCGTTTTTGAATTTGGTTAGGACTTCCCTCAGGCGACCCTCTAGCTCCTTCTGGTTGGTTGCCGACACCAATACATCGTCGAAGTAGGGCACCACCCCCTTGATTCCTTGCAGGAGTCTCTCCATGAGGCTCTGGAATATTCCTGGGGCCACGCTGACTCCAAACTGGAGTCTCTTACAGCGGAAAGCCCCGGTGGGTTACTATTGTTTGTGCCTCAGCCGTTTCTGCGTCGACCGGCAGCTGCTGATAGGCTTGTGCCAGGTCGAGCTTCGCAAAGACCTTGCCTCCCCCCAGTGAGTGTAGGAGGTGCTGCACTACTGGGACGGGGTAGGCGCTTTGCTGCAGAGCGCAATTAAGGGTGGCCTTATAGTCCCCGCAAATTCTTACTGACCCATCCAGCTTGACGGGGGTGACTATGGGGGTCTCCCACCGGGCATGGTCGATTGGCTCGAGGACTCCTTGTTTGATGAGCTTGTCTATTTGCTTGTCGATTTTTGGCCGGAGCGGGAATGGTACTCGCCGTGGTTTCAGGCGAATGGGGGGAACGCTGGGGTCTAGGCTGAACGAAATGGGGGGCCCTCGGTACTTGCCTAGGGTGCCGTCGAACACTTCCTGGAAGTCTCTGGTGAGCTGCTCTTCCCAGTCGGCCTCCTGGACGTGGTCGATTCCCGTCACCTTGATTCCGAGCGGCGCGAACCACTGCAGTCCCAAAAGGCTAGGGCGATCTCGGTCCACAATCGTTAGGGGAAGCCTTGCTGTTCGCCCCTTGAAAGTCACCTCGAACTGGCCAGTCCCGACTACCGGTATACGATTTCCTTGGTAGTCTTTGATAATCAGGCTCTGGCTTTCCAGTCCCTTCCTGTGGATGGCGGGCACCAGGCGCTTTATTTCCCGCCATGCGACCATGGAAAGGTAGGACCCGGAGTCCACCTCCATTTTGTATGGCTGGCCCTCGATGCCCACCTCCACATATACTTTCCGGGCATCTGTGCTGGAAGAGTGGCCGATAACGATCATCTGGTGGGTTTCCTCTCTCCGCCGGTTCCCGCCGTCTCGTCGGCTCCGTCCGTCTCGGTTCCATCGGCTCTCGGCTTGGCGGTCCCTGGGCCTGGGGGCAGTGCCGTCTCGCCTCCGGTTGCTGTCATCTCATCGTCGGGGGCTGTAGTTCTTCTTGAGTCGCCGACTCGGGCGATGTGGCCCCTTTTATTGCAGTGCCGGCATATTGCGTCGAAAAACCGGCACTCTGCTCGAGGGTGGTCACCCCTGCACGGTTGCCCCGACTTACGACTCCATCGGTCGCGCCGGCCCCGGTCTGCCTGGAGTCGATGCACGTCCTCTTCCTCGTCGGTGGCGTCGGAGGCAGAGTCGAGGTCGCCATGGTGTGTGGTGGTCTCTCGGCGGCTTGCTTCGGGGCGCGTTTTGGGTGCCGTGCCTGCTTCGGCGGTCGCGCTTCGGTCCCCGGTGTCGGGCCTCCGCATTCGGGCTGCTGACTTCCGGGTAGCCTCGGCTGTGGTGGCGTCAGCGAGGACGTCGGCGAGGGCGATATCACCTTTGGCCATCAGCCGGCTCTGGAGGACTGGGTCTCTGAGTCCCAGGACAACGCGGTCTCGGAGTGCCTCGTCCATGTCCGTAAAGCCACACATGCCTCCGAGATTTCGTAGGGCAGCCACGAAGTCTCCGATGCTCTCGCCCGCTCGCTGGTCTCGTCGATAGAAGTCGTGCCACCGGATGAGGGTGGGCATGTCGGGGGCATAGTGGCTTCGGAATAATGGCGCAAGGTTGGCCCAGTCCATTGTCTTGACATCCTCTGGCTTCGCGAGGGCTTTCGCCATTTGGAACACTGCGGGCCCGCAGTGTGTGAGGAAAACAGCCCTTTTCTTCTGCCCATTTGCATCCTTTAGGTTGCTACTTTCGAGGAACATTAGGAATCGGTCCGTGTACGATTCCCAATCCTCAGTAGCCGGGTTAAAAGGTGCGGGCGGTGCGATGCTGGCCATCTCGTCGGTCTCGCTTCCCCGGACATGTGTACGATGGGGATCAGTCTTGGCATCCCAGCTTCGTCGCCAGTGTCGTGTCCGGCGCGAAAGGAGACTTGGGAACCAGTGACTCAGTTCAGCTCATTTATTAGTCCCGAGATCGGCTCGGGTTCCGAAAGGAAAATGGCGGCTTTTATTCTCTAGCCATGGCGGCCGCGGCCAATGGCACCGCTTTGAATCTCCCGCGATTAGTTTCTACCAATCGCGGGGGATTCGCGGCGGGCCAATCCGTGCGGCTCGCTCAGCCAATCAGCTCGCCGCGCGTCTTAGCCAATCGCGGCGCGGGTCTGCAAGAATGGTAATGACCATACAGAACAAATACCAATCCATTTCCAATCCTTGTTCATTCAATTCTTGTTTTGTTTTGAGCTCACCCTTTTCATTTAAAATATCTTTATATCTTGCCATAGTTCCCATTTTACAAACATTTGGATGTATAAATGCTTCCATTGTTGACAACCAGTCTGGTATCTTCATATAATCTTGTTCTCTGGTTTTTTTCCCCCATGCTCGTAATAATGCATTCCTAAATATGCCTTTGAAAATACCCATGTATTTTACTTCTCCCATACCACAATAATGCATGCCAACCCATTTGCAAATCATGTCCCTCCAACATTAACAATATTTTATTCCTCAATGTTATCCATTCTTTCATCCAAGTTAATGTCATGACCTGATAATATATTTTCCAATTAGGTAACCCAAATCCTCTTCTAGTTCTAGCATCCTGTAACATTTTTACATTAATTCTTGCTTTCTTCCCTTGCCATATATATTTCAATACTATTTTATTAATATCTTCAAAGTATCTTTTCAATTTTATTGGAATTGTTTGAAACAAATACAACACTTTGGGTAAAATATTCATCTTAATTTCTGAAATTCTTCCTGTTAATGATAACTGCATATTACCCCATTTTCTAACTCTGTCTTAATTTGTTGTTTAAGCTTATAATAATTGTCTTCTTTAATTGTTCCACATCTTGCAGTCAACTGAATTCCTAAATATTTAACTTTCTTTACTATCTGAATATCTATACTCTTTGTCAATTCTTTTCTTTTTGTTTCTCTGTCATGTTTTTTGCCAATATCTTAGTTTTTCCTCTGTTTATTTTTAATCCAGCCATTTTCCCAAACTCCTCTATTTTGTTTATCAGCTCCGGTCCTGTTCCTAGAGGCTCTTCTAATATAAAAACTAAATCACCTGTGAATGCCTGTAGTTCACTCCTCTTTTCTTATTTCCATCCCTTTTATCTCCTTATCTTCCCTATAGTTCAATTTAATACTTCTAAAGTTAATAGAAACAACAATGGCGATAAAGGACACCCTTGCCTTGTTCCTTTCTCAGTCTGGATTTTTCCCATCAGTTCTCCATTAACCATTACTTTTGCATATTATTTGTAATATATTGTCTTAAACATATTAATAAATCTTTCACCAAACTCAATTTTTTCCATTTGTGTCAATATAAATTGGCAGCTCATATTGTCAAAGGCCTTCCGTGCATCTAGAAATATCAACGCCATTTGCTTTTCAGGATGTGGTTCATAATATTCCAAAGTATTTAAGATTGTCCTTATATTGTCCTTTATTTGTCTTATTCCCGAGTCTGGAAATGAAATTTAATGATATGTTTGCAAGGAAGTGTCTGTGTGTAATTATTTCCCAAGCCTTTGGGGAGGATGTGACCCTCTAATGATAATAGTACACAAAATGTTGTTTAGAAATTGAGCTTATTGGCTTGTGAAAAGTTCCCTGAAATAATTATGATGATTGGTTTAAATGGAAAAAATGGAACTTTATGTATGTGATATTGGTTTAAAGGAAATGTGTCATTGCTGTACAAATGTGAGAGTGTGATAAGCCCTGAGGCTCATAAAGCAGGTTGTTACTGAGACTTTTGTGCTAACACCCCAGAGAGAGAGATTTCCTTTTGTATAAAAGTGGCAAGATTTTGATGTTGTTGTTAAGGCAAATGCTGTATTTAAATACCCCTGGTGGAAAAGATATTTATGGGGAATATGTGTGATTTAATAAAGCTATAGAGAGAGGGAGAAATGGAGAAAGGAGGGGAGACTTTTGTGTAGGTGAAATATTTTCCCTCCCTCTACCCCCTTCTGTCAGCTTGTTACGCAAGGACTTTTGCTTTGAAAGAAAGAAGTAGGAAGGGGGGGGTGAGACTTGTCTGCTGCTTATTTTACACATTTTTTTCTTTTCTCTGCTGAGAGGGAGGAGCATTGCTGAATATGGCAGCTATGCTGATATGCTTTCTTTCCTGCTCTGAAGTGTGATTTTGATTTTAGTTTGATTCAAATATATATTTCAGAGCAGTGACCCAAAATATCTGAATTGGATGGTTGCTTTATTTCTGATGTTTTTTTTATACACGCTGTTTTAAGGTGATTAATCAAAAAAGAAAGGATATGGAAGGAAAGAGATTAAGTCAGTAAGGCTTATATTAAGGGAGATAACTGATAATTCCCAGGTGTAAAATGGTAAAAATAAGAGAGGGTGAATTGTGATATGAAAGAAAAGCTACCAGGATGATTAGGGGACTGGACACTAAAACATGAAGAATGGTTACAGGAACTGGGCAAGGCTAGTCTAGTGAAGAGAAGGACAAGGGGAGACATGATAGCTGACAGAATTCCAGCAGTTACTCCAATTAAATCATGAGCCTTGAGCCACATTCCCAAAATTAAAAAGGATTTATTAGAAGTTAACATTCCAGCATTAGCCTGGGTGTAGCCAACTCTGAGATACGTAATTCACTGTCACCCTTGATCCTGCTTCCCCCCCCCCACCCTCTGGGTATATCATCCAATGAAACACACCCATAGCCAAAAGTCATCAATCGTGCTCTCCAATTAGATGTTTGCATGGCAGAAGCTTCAGTCAACTAATCAGTCTCTGAAGAAAATATAAATGGGATGTACTTTTGATTCCACACTGCTGCCTGCTCTTTGAAACTCCCCTCCTTCTTTCTGTTGACAGCTATAAAACGTGTATACAAAATGTTTTATGAATTGACTCCCCTCACTTTTTGAAGGTGACCTATACAACATACACAAAAACAAATTGATTGCAGATATGGAAGCTTATGCTCATGACCCCCCACACCCAGCTTGGTTGGATTTTCTGCATGAAACCTTGCTACAAGGCTTGGACGTTCCTACTCTTTACCCATGATGCCTCTGATAAGGGGTAGCCCTTCCACTTGATTAAATATTGGAGTTGTCTCCTGTGCCACCTCAAATTGAGGATTCGCTGCACCTCATAATGAGTTTGATCTCCTATGACCACAGGATCTGGTGGCTCACAAGGTAGGAGCCTCAGCGTTGATCTGACCACGGGTTTTACTAGGCTACTATGGAATACCAGGTGTATTTTCACTAACAATCGGGGCAACTTCAATTGCACTGTGACTGGGTTGATGATCTTTACTATGGGGAATGGTCCCATGAACTTTGGCCCCAATTTCTTGCTAGGGAGTCTTAACCTCAGATATTTGGTGGAGAGATCGACCTTCTCCTCCAACTGGAATGGTCATTGCAGGGCTCGGTGTTTGTCTGCCTTTCTCTTATAGGTCTGTACCGCTTTTGCCAGTGCTTTTTTGACATTCTCCCAAGTTGCTTTCAGCATTGACATCCAATTGGTCAGGCTGACTGAGGAGGGGGGTCCCTTGGATACTCAGGCATTGGGACGAAGTCCATGCCACTCACTACCTTGAAGGGGGTTAGTCCCATGCTACTGTGAGCAGCATTATTGTACGCTACCTTTGTGAAATGCAGGAGGTCCGCCCAATTGGACTGCTGCTGTCAGCTCTTTTTTCTTTTGGTATATAGAGAGGGAGGGTTGTGATCTTGCCTGCTTCTCCCCACTTCAAAAGGCCCTGTAAAAATTCCCCTCTGTTTTGGGTGGCAGGACAGGCCATCATCAAATGGTGGCCTGTTCTGATCCCTCCCTCAGTTGCTCTATGGATCTCCCCAGGGATTCCATCAGGTACTTATCTGGTTTTCTCCCTTCCAATGAAGCAGGTTTCTTCTCTTCGGAGTTGACAAGGAGCTGTCCTCCTTTTGTAATTATGCTATCAGTTTCTGTTTGCTTTTGGCTGGAAGCCAAGCTTTCTCCTGATAGCCTCTGCCATGGCTGCCTGAGTTTCTCTCCACGCACCCCAGATGTCGGGGGGCGATGGAAGAAGCCAGGACACAGGCACCCCGGTGATTAATTATGCGATTTGGCTATCTATCAGGATTCTGGCAGTTACTCCAATTAAATCATGAGCCTCAAGCTGCACTCCCAAAACTAAAAGGGATTTATTAGAAGTTAACATTCCAGCATTACCCTGGATGTAGCCAACTCTAAGATACATAATTCACTAGCACCCTTCATCCTGCTTTCACCCCCATCCCTCTGGGTGTATCATCCAATGAAACACGTCCATAGCCAAGAGTCATCAATCATGCTCTCCAATTAGATTTTTGCATGGCAGAAGCTTCAGCCATCTAATCAGTCTCTGAAGAAAATATGAATGGAATGTACTTTCAATTCCACACTGCTGCCTGCTCTTTGAAACCCCCCCTTCTTTCTGTTGACAACTATAAAATGTGTATACAATATGTTTTAGGAGTTGACAATAGCAGTGTTCCAATATTTGAGGGGCTGCCACAGAGAGGAAGGGGTCAAGCTATTTTCTAAAGCATCTGTAGGCCAGACAATGAACAATGGATGGAAAGTGAACAAGGAGATATTTAACCTGGAAATAAGGAGAAACTTTTTGACAGTGAGAACAAGCAACCAATGGAACAGCTTGCCCTTGGGAGTTGTGGTAGTGTCATCACTTGAGACTTTCAAGAAGAGATTGGACTGCCATTTGTCAGAAATGTGTAGGGTCTCCTGCTTGGGCAGGGGGTTGGACTAGATGACCTACAAGGTACCTTCCAACTCTGATTATCTGTTATCTGTTACCTTCTTTAAATATTTCTTTATTTCTCTTTTCTCCACTTGTTCTTCATATAGTTCTCTATAATATTTTTGTATTATTTCTTTTTTATCTTTATTTCTGTGACATAAATTCCCTTTATCATCCATTAATTGAGAAATCCTTTTCTTTTCTTTCGCTTTTTTCAATTTATATTCCTGGTTTATTTGCATTTTTAAGAAAGTTCTGATTAATTTTTTTTATTCTTTGTCTATTATTTCCATTTTATGCTTTGTCAAGTTCATTTTATTTTGAATTCCCTTTTGCAGATTTTTTTGTAATTCTCTCTCCAATTTTTTGTATTCTTCTAACATTTTTTGTATCTGTCTTTTCTTTCAGTTTCTCTTTCCCGTATATGTTATTGTTAATCCTCTTATATAAGCTTTAGCTGTGTCCCATAGATTTTGCAATGAGGTTTCCTCTTTTTTGTTTTTCTCAAAAAGAATTTCAATTCTTTTTCCATGTAATCAAATATTCATTTTCTCTTAATATTGAGTTGTTCATTGTCCATCTTGACCTCTTCTTTTGTCCCTTCCATATTACTTTAATTGGATTATGATCTGCCCATATGTTTGTTTCAATACTTATATCTTGTATATTAGTTATTAATTCTATTGTTGCCCACATCATATCTAATCTAGACCAGGATAAATGTCTATTTGAATTAAAATGTATATTATTTTCTGGATATCTTTCTCTTCGTGCATCTTGGATTGCTAGTTCATCTGCCATTTTAAAAAATGATTTTGGAAATATTTTTCTATTCTTTTTATTTATCTTTTGTGTTTTGTAGTCCATTTCTACATCTACTATTGCATTATAATCTCCAATAATACAAATATTTTCATATTCCAGTTCTATTATTTTCTTGTGTAGTTTATCATAAAATTCTTCTTGGCTTTCATTTGGAGCATAAATTACCACTAATAATGTTCTCTTATTGTTCATCAATATTTCCACCATTAGTATTCTTCCATCTTTGTCTTGGTAAATTAATTCTGTTTTTATAGTATCCTTTATATATAGTGCTATTCCTCTTTTACTTTGTTTTGCTAATGTAGTGTATAATCTCCCAATCTTGGAATAGTCCAGTATTTTCTCATGTTGCTTTTTAATATGCACTTTTTGCAAATGAATTATGTCCAATTTAAGTTTCTCTAATTTATTGAATATTCTTTTCCTTTTAATTGCCAAATTTAATCCATTTATGTTAATCATCATTAATTTTATTTCTTCTTCCATATCTTTCTTTATTATATGCTCTTGTTCCTCTTGTCACTCTCATCTCCCTTGGTTCCTTTGTCTTTCTTCTTCCCTAATTGCTCTCTCTTCCTGTTCTCTTTCCTCTTCTCTTTGTCATCTTTTATCCCTTTCTGCAGCTTCTTCTCTCAGTTTTATTTCTTCCTTTTCTCTTCTTTCTTCTTCTTCATGTTTTCTAAAGTATTGATCATAAAATTGTGTCTAATCTATGTCTCTGTTCCTGCCATGTCACCATTATTCCCTCTGGTATCAGTCATCTGAAATTAATTTCTCTTTTGATTAAACACTTTATCAGGAATTGATATTCCCTTCTCAGATCTCTAATGCTCTTTGATATTTGTTTCAGTACTGTTATCACCTTTCCTTTGTATTTTAATGTACACAGCTTTAATCACAGCTTTTAGTATTTCTGTTCTTATGGCTTTCTTCATAAATCTGATATGTACTTCTCTTTGCAGTTTATTTCACAGTGCATATCTAGTCTGGACCCTGAATATTTCATCCACATTAGATATCATTTTCTCTTTTGTTACTTCCAAAGCCTCTGCTAGTAGCTCCGCCATTATTTCTGCTAAATTCTCATCTTTTTCTTTTTCAACATTTTGAAACCTTAAATAATAATCAACCTTGTCCATCTCTAACATGATAATTTTTTCCTTACTTTGATCTGAGTTTGATAATCTAAAGTCCATTTCTCCTACCCTTTTGTCTATTATAGATGCTTTCTCTTCTATTTTTCCCATCTGTTCCTCATTTTTCATCATCAGTTGTGGAATATTCTCTATTATCAACTTTCCCTTCCACCTTCCCTATCTTATCATCCACCTTTCCAATTTGTTCTTGCATTGTTTGTAGAATAATTTTAATTTCCACATGCATTGTAATCGCTTTTTCCTGCTGAATCATCAAATCAATAGATCTTTGTCCACCAGAGCTAGATGTCACAGAGGATGATGCTGAGGATGGAGTGGATGTCGCTGTTTTTTTCATTTTTGGGTATTATATTTGTTGTCTGTTGAGGTAATTCCCCATTAGGAGAATGAGCGCATACAGGGAGACGTATTTGAGAGAAGTGTTTGAATAATACACATACAGCACACAGATACACTATACAGTAAATGTAGGTTTTTACTTCCAGAAAGGTTTAAGCAAAGTTCAAAGATAAGCAGTCCAAAGTCATTCACAGGTAAGATCAGTCAGTTTTTAGTCCAGAGATAATCCAATAACAAAGTCCAGTATCAAAAACAGTTCAGTAACAGACTTACATCAAATCCATGAATATCAGTCAATTATGAGGAACGGCAATATTTTCCAACAGAAAGAAACAGAGACTCACTGAGACTTCTTCTGAGACTAAGACTAAACAACCCAGGTTTCTGGCTCCATCTTATGGCCATTTGAGAAACCACACCCAATTACAGTTTTTCATTTTCTTAACGATACAGTTTTAAAATGTTTATCCTGGTTTATATATTTTCAACCAAAATAGCTGTTAGGTGACTTACATTCCTAACATTGTCTCTTAATGATCTCTTTGTAATCTGTCTTGTATGTAAGATCAATTTGTAATCCACAGGGTCTGTTTCCCAGAAATTCCTTTCAGGCTCTTCTATACCCTAATCTAATGTGTTTCATGTAAATAATATTGTACAATCCAAAGAGAAGATAAAAGTGGTATCCAAAAAATAAAAAAGCTCGATTAGAAATAATAATCTAAAAAGGGGGAGCAAAAAATAAAAATACAAAAAATGATAATGAGATATGGCTATCAAAAAAAAAAAAAAAGAAACCAAGGAGAGAGAAAGGGAGCAATATCAATCTCCTTATAAAATATACAATATATAAAATGTATATAATTAAAAAAAGGAAAATACAAAAATTAGGGGGAAATACAAAAAAGAAAGAAAAAACAAAACAAAAACAAAAAGATATTAATAAAGAAAAAGGATAAAAAATAAAAATAAAAAATGTTAGGAAGGATATAATTTGATTATCCAGTTGCAATTCACCTTATATCATCAAGTCTCAGCATCCAGTCTTAAATTGCTTCCCGCAGTGTATCAGGAACACGGCCCGTTTTCTCTGCCCGTTGGCATCCTTGAGGTTGCTGCATTCCAGGAACATCTGGAACCGGTCACTGTAGGATTCCCAGTCCTCAGTGGCCAGGTTGAAGGGTGCGGGTGGCGAGGTGCTGTTGGCCATCTTGGTGGTCGTCTCGTGCCGTTTGCCATGTGCTTGGTTGGTCTCTTTGTCTCACGATCCCATCCTCGTTGCCAGTGTTAGATCGGGTAGATCGGTTCCATTGAGACGCGAGACCAAAGTGAACAGTCAGCTCTTTATTGAATATACAGTTCTGTACAAAACCTGTGATTCGCGGCAGCTCTTCATATAGAGCCAGCTCGCGGCTCAGCGGCCAATGATATCGCTTTGAATCTCCCACGATTGGCTCGGCCAATCGCGGTAGATTCTTAGCACACTAATCACAGCCGCTTAGTCAGCCAATCAGGTTGTGGTCCGTGTGGACCAATCAGAATTTCAGGATTTGGAGAATGTTAATATAGAACAATAACCTTCTATGGGGCTAGCCTGAGGGAGAGAAGAGGATAGGAGAGGATCAATGGGCCCAGCCTGAGGGAGAGAAGGGGATAAGATAGGGGAGGCCACTGTGGGGCAAGCCTGAGGGGAGAAGGGGAGAGGAGAGGCCAATCATAACTATCATTAATGTTTAAGCTTTAACTGTTAATTTATCAAGCTTGATCACATAGTTCCATAGCGAAGCACAGGTATCCAACCGACTAGTTACTAATAAAACATAGAGAGAGAAATGTACTAGGTAATTTAAGTTTTATATTCAAAATAATACATTGTAAACTTACCAGTACTGATCAGGTTTTTAAATGCCACTCTCGAATATTGCCTAAAATGTAGTATTTTTCTTTAAATACTCTTCTAACTCCCCAGCCTCCCCTGTGTTTGGTACCACTAACTTGACCTTGACTGTAAAAGGTATGATGGGATCACTCATCATTGGATTGTCTTTGCAGGTCGGGTTCTCGGGGATGTGGTAGCGGTCTGGTGGTCCGTTGCTCCCATTTGTGCAGAGGGGGCTTTCCCAGCTGTGTTTGGAGAACCCGCCCCTGGCTGGAGGTCTTTCTTGATTCTTCCGACCTCTAACAGCTGGATTAGATTTCGACTGTGGAGCTTGTGGTACAGGAACAGGGGCCAGACAGTCTGCTGCTCTATGGCCAGCTTGGCCACATCGGTAACATTTCAGCACCCTGGTAGATTGGGTACAAGCAGGTTCAGCTGATCCGGTTGGCAGTCTCCTAGCCACAATTCTCTTAGGCAGGGCTGCCGGAAGGGGTTTCCTGTGTGGGTTGATGCTGCAATCTAAGCTGAGGGATGCAACATACCACGATTGTAAGATCTCTGGGATTCCCCTAATTTCACAAGCCTTCTTTGCTTCTGAATCAATGGCATTTTTAAAATAGTGTAAAGTCATTCTTTCAGGCCAATCCATGAGGTGGCTTGCAACCCTTCTAAAGTTCCAAATAAATTCTGACAAGGGTCGCTTGCCTTGCCTCATTACAATTAACTTCTCTTCATTCTCTGCTACCCCGTCTGGATTTTCAAATCTGAGTCTTAATAATTGAATAAATCCATTTACATTACGTAATTCGGGGTCTTGTTCATTGTGTAGTTGGGCCACCCAGTCTGAAGCATCCCCTTCATTCATCCCATTGGTTATAGCTGTAACCAAATCGCGCTCTGTGGCCTATTGATCTCCAAATTGTTCTATATGGGATTGGATTCGAGTGAGAAAGTAATTGAAATGTTCATGGCAGCCATCGAATATGGCCTTAAAGGGTATTTGGTCTGGCCTGGGTCGTGGTTGCAGAGGTGGCACAGGCCAGACCCCTGTAGGTTGTACTGGAATGAAAGGAACTGGCCTGGTGGTGTATGTAGGCTGGGTAAGCCCCCTGTATCCTGGCTGGGTGGTGCCTCTCTGGAATAGGGGTCCCTGTAGCCTCGCTGCTGGTTGGGGCTGCATTTGTGGTTGCCAGGAGGAAGATGGGTGTGGCCTGGGTTCCCTGGTCGGGTGGAGGGGAAGTGGCTGCTGTCTGTTGTCTGGGCAACCCCCCTTCAGACCAGGGCTGTGTTGGTGCTGGCTGCCATTGGCATTGAATCTACCCCTGGCCTGGATAAAATCCCCAACCTGGAGGGATACTCTCTGCAGAGGGCAAAATTCCCTCTGGAAAATGAGGGGATTGCCTTGGAGGCTGCAACATACTCTGTCAGTTAATGTGTCTTTCTGGCTTCCTCCAACTGGCATCTGTATAGTCTCCTCCCTCCAATCTGACAGAATAACAATATGCCTGGGGCTTGAGAAAGATTTCTCTTCAAACATCTGGGTTACCTCTGGGTTATAACAACTTCTTGAGTTGAAATGCTTCGGTATAGTTCCCAAATCTCTTTCCTCTACTGTCATTCTAAAAGCATCCATCATCTCCTCCAAACAAGGGCTTGCAGATCCAATTAATGTTCCAGAGGGAGGGCCCCCATACTCTCCCCCCTGCATATCTCCAATTTCAGCTGATTGTTGATCTTTCTCCATCTCTGGGAAAAGAACTCCGGGGTATCAGACAAGCCCCTTCAAAAAATAAAAGTGGACTTTGGGGGCTTCCGGTTTTGTGCGGCTTCGGTAGCAGCAGGAATTCGCGCCTCTGCGATCCCTGCCGCGTTCGCTGCCAAGGTGACCCCGATCTAAATAGGTCTGGGGGCTGTGGCTGCCTTGTAGAGGCAGCCGAAGAGAGAGGGGATCCGGACAGAGGTTTGGGGGTAACGCAGACCCCCTTTCCAGCCGGAATAACCCCTTTTTCCTGAGGTGGTGGAGCGGCGGTCAGTAATGGCCGCCTCAAAGAAGCCAGCAGCCGGGTAAGATTTGTGCTGGAGGAAGAGGGAAGAGCTGTGGAAGTTGCTTCTGACTGGGATAAAGTTAAGAGAGAGAGTTCCTGTAACCTCAAAGGCTGCTAAGGATACTTTGTTTCTAGAAAGAGATACAAGCGGCGAACATTTCAAAAGAGTAAGTTTTTTTTTCTTGCCTTTCACTCTCCTCCCTAACGTGACAGCAGTGGAACCATAAGAGAAATCCGGGAATCTGTTCTGGAGGTAAATGAATATTGAAGGAGCAAGGATTTCTGAATATTCAAAGGGGGAAAAAGAAGAAGAATTTTTTTTTTTTTTGGCTGTGAGTGGGAAGGGAGAGGAAAAAAAAATTGGAGCAACCTGAAAATAAGGAGAAGACTGCCTAAAACTTTAAAGAGTTAATTTTAAAGAGCTATTAAACAACAATAAGACTTCCTAAAGATATATTTTAAAGAGAACTTTGTGATCAAACTTTATCCCAAAAAGAGAAAGTGGAAAAAGAGAAAGTATTAAAAAGAATCAGCTGATTGGACTGTTTGATGATTTTGGATTTTATGAGAATTATCTCAGACTAAAAGCACTTGGGTGGTTGTTTTGAAAAAAAAATTTCTCTGTACAATGGCATCAGTTGTGGATGAACTAGAACTTATACATCAAAAATATGAAAGAGAAAAACAAGAAGGGAAAGATGTCTTTGGCACTCTTTTTCAGTTTATAGAAATGGCGGTCTGTGCTTATGTAAAATCGTATGAGCAGGATAAAGAAGAAGCCATTTTTGAAGAACATGTGACTTTGGTTGAGGAAGAAAAGAAGGAGGAGAAAAAGGAGAAGACTTCAAGACCTGGGAAAACAATCCAAAAAGAGAAGAATAAGGTGAAAAGAGGATATCGTGTTAGGAAACAACAGAAAGAGGGAAAACAGGATAAAAGGGAGGTGGAGAGACAAGGGGGTAAAGAGAATAAGGAGAAGAAGAAGCAAGGGAGAAAGGAAGGGATGAGAAGCTTTAATGGTGGGGAGCAAAATTCAAAAAAACAAAAGTTTTTTAGAGATAATGGATAGATTTTATTGGAAAAGGGATTCTAGAAAGGTACATAAGATTGCATTTTTATATTTGTATTTAGAAATAATTATAGAAGATTGGAAATAATATGTAATTTAAAATGTGATAAATATTTAGTATAAGTTAGTGAAATTTTTGTTAAGAGAGGGGAGTACTTTAATGAAATAATGATTTAAGATCGGTGATGTGGGGGGGCTGAATAATTTTGGAAAGTATAAGAAGTGTTCCCATAATGGTATGATAATTAATTGAAATGTGTAAAATGTCTAAAGATATAAATGATTGTTAACACCAATGATTAGGCTATGTTATAATAGTGAAATATTCATGAAATGAGAGGTTTGAAGAAGGAGAGGGGAACATGTAATGTAATAATGATTTATAATATGTGATGTGGGGGATGGAATTAATATGGCAAATAGGTGCTCCCATAGAAATATGTGACCTAATTGATAAGAAATGTGCTAGATGTTTAAGATATGAATAAATATTAATATTAATGAATAGATTTGTATTGGTTTTGATGATATTGTATAATGTCAGAATGTACCAGACAGAATCCCAACGTAAGTTATGTATTTTAAATCAAGTATTATAAATATAGGGGAAAGAGACATAGGCGTCATACTCCAATCAGTGTACAGGAGAAGGTTTTTCTTTTTTTTTTTCTTTTAAGAAGAAAGATAAATGGATAGTTGGAAATAGAACAGACAAAGAATAAATATTATGATTTGAATTGTGAGGAGATAAATAAAATAAAATTGAGAAAATTCAAAAGAAAGGAGAAGCTATATAGAAAAATGAAAATGTAATAAGATATGGAATGGTATGTAAAATGAATATGAATTTGAATGTGTGTCTGTACCAAGAGTTTTGACCCGGGATTAAGCAACTTTCAGAAAAGAGATTTTTTATGTTTTTATGTCTTGAATTTTTGTATGTTTTGTATGTCTTTAAAAATTAATAAAAAATTTGTTTAAAAAAATAAAAGTGGACTTTGGGAAATAAATGTAAGGCATCCAGAAAGTATCCATGCTATCAATCACTCCAAGACATTTTCTCTCCAATTGATTTATTTAGAAACAGATCTGGCATGTCAAAGGCAATTTCCCAAGTGAAATTATTTTCACGCGTTACACAGAATCCACCTTCTCTCCTCCCTTCTCTCCTCCCACTTCTACATTTCATAAATCACGAGAACCAATTAACTGCAACTGGAATTTCTTAATATGACACAGAATAACCTTGAACTTTTCAACTCTTCCACCCCCCCTTCCATGAAATGTGACAGCTGAATTTTAAAGCTGACACCTTAGTCTTCAGGAAGCATTCCATTTTGTGGGGGACGGAGCTGGCATCGTGATGATACGGCATGAGATTTTGGAGATCTGAGATCGCTGCCGATATATTTGCTCCTGGACAGTCCAAGTGGATCTAAACCATCCCGGTTTAAAAGAGCGCATCCTGT